>NC_056725.1:1374424447-1374724447 GCF_019279795.1 Protopterus annectens | reverse complement strand
TTCTTTTTTTAGAATTTTGCGCTGTTGAAGCTGACGTCATCACGTGCGTGATGACGTCAGCCCAGTCAGGCTACCAGCCAGTCGGACTTGAGCTCAAGGAGCTTGCATCATCATTTCCGGCTGGCGGTTTTAACGGCAGGAATGCAAGCCCACGGATTTAATGGCAGCAGCAAAGGGAGCCGGTAATGGCAGCAGCAAAGGGGCCGGGGATATAGCGAGGCCACGGAGGATTAGGAACCTGGATTTATGGCGGCAGCAACAGAAGGGAATGTAGCGAGCCCACGGAGGATTAATGGCAGTAGCAGGAACCGGGATTTATGGCTGCAACAACAGAAGAGGCCGAGCACTACTCAGGGTAGGAAAGTGTGTATGTATGTGTATGTGTGTGTGTGTGTGTGTGTGTGTGTGTGTGTGTGTGTGTGTGTGTGTGTGTGTGTGTGTGTGTGTGTGTGTGTGTGTGTGCGCGCCTGTATGAACCTCTCTGTATGTCTATGTCACTTCACAATTAGCATAAAGAAGGGCAGGTCTAGCATCATAGCAGGATTTTCCTTTTATTTTACTTTAATAAATGGATACCACAAAGTTATATAAAATCACTAACGTATGTTGATTACACACTGACAACTCCATGACTACTGGCTAAACTTTCATCCATTGCTGGCTAACCTCTCCTACAAGGTACAGACTGCAGTATCTGTAGTCGAATTGTTGACTTCCATAGTGTGTTTCAGTATACTTTTGAGTAAGACAGGCTCTTCCATATTTGTATTAACCACTTTGTAAAACTATATCTTCATGTTGCCCCCTGAGCCTTTAAATTTCTGTCTTCAGAGTATGTTTCCCTGTTCTTGCATAGGTTTCCTAAAAGATGCTTTCTACTGACTGTCTGATCGGGAGGAAATTCAAACACTTATTTTAATGGTCTGCATAGTGTTGGGCTTTATTTCTGTTAGGAACAAAAGGAACATAGCGGCCTAAAGGTCTATGCTCTTACTTTTTGCTGCCATGCATGCCGAAAACAGAAAAATATTATGACATCTAATAAAATAAAAGACAGCCTGATTCACACAGTCTTGCAACCCAAACAATTTGAATAAATAAATTAGGCAAACCCATCATTTGCCACAAGCATACTGAGAAATAAGTGTAATTAAACCAGATCAGTAGACTTAATAAGGAGTACACTAAGTTAACCCATCCAATACTGACAAAATGCATCTTGCAGCATTTTAGTTGAGCAGGTGAAACGCAAAGACTGAGTCAGACTGTCTTTTCTTTTATTAGATGTCGTAATATTTTTCTGTTTTTGACATGCATGGCAGCAAAAAAGAAAGGGATTGATGTAAGTAACATGGTAAGTTCTGGAAGGAATAGTTCATCTTTTATGCAAAGAATCAAAGTTATGCAACATGACTGATACACAGGCGGTGTTAGAATAAGAAAAGGCATAACATGATTCAAGAAATATTGTAAAACACAATGGCCTAAATTCATGAAGCAAAAATCCAGGAAAGAATACTCAGTCAGTTGAAACTCTGGATCTGTGATACAAGATGGATAAAGTTGTAATTGTGCCTTAGCTAATCTGGGTTCAGCTATGGGCCCAGGAATCTGCATTGTTGTGCTGTAAAATGTAAAAATAAAATTCAAATCATTGTAGAAGTAAAGCAGTATGCATACATTAGTGTTTATGGTAAAAATGTTAATCAGCGTACAGATTTGTACCTATTTTTCATGGGCCTTGTCCAGATTTTTGATGTTTCCAGGTTGAGAGGTATGTCCATCCTCACTTAGCCAATCTTCAGTTGACAAAATGGGTGATAGGGTTTTGATCCCTTTTAGGTACCTTTTTTCTGAGGCCATGCTCACGGTTGTAGTATTCTTAACCTGCAGGTAGAAAGTCTGATATGTCCAGATGGAAAAGATTTTCTGTCTGGTGCCATGCTCTTAACCAGGACCCTTTTTCAGTGGGGCTCCCCAGATTTTTGCCTATTTTTGTGAGTTGATCCAGTCTGGCTTGGTCTATTCTTCAGTAAAGGTGTACTTGTGAGCTGTTTCTGCCTGTCTGCCTTTGAATCCTCCTTTGGCTCCTCATTTTGAGGTCAAACAGTTTATTAAAGCATCTTGCATATTAGGCCTCCAAGGTAGCCTATTCCTCCTCCTTGGCACCTTACTTTTGTTTTGGAAATTTGACACTGGCTCATTTTGAGTCTGCAGTTTCAGCCTCTCTGCAACACTGTACCAGGAAGTCTGTCTTATTGGTTGCTCGCTGTTCTGCACAGAGGGTTTCTGAGCTTCAGACCGTTACGGCCATTCCTCCTTTTTTGTTTTTTCACAGGGACAGTGTGTCCCCTTGTACTTAACCCTTTTATGCTCAAGGTTGTTAAGGAGTTGTCTTTGAATCAGACAGTACAACTCCCTCCCATTTTTTCCTTCCCCTCATTCTGCTAATGAGAGGGCCCTGCACACCTTGGATTTGCACAGACAGCTCAGGTATTACTTGTTTAAAACTAAGGTTGTTCTTCAGTCTGACCAGCTTTTTGTTTCTTTTCATCCCTGGACATTGGGTTTAGCTGTTTCTAAGCAAACTATCTCTTCCTGAATATCTAAGACTATTTTCTTTTGTTGTTCTTTTCATGGCAAGTATCTGTCTACTTCTGTTAGAGCTCATTCCGCTAGTGCCATTGCCTCTTCTGGTGCTTTCTTCAAGAGTTTGGACACCAGTTCCTTCCTTGAAGCTGCTACTTGGTATTCAGTGCATACCTTTACTAAGGATTATAAATTGGATATGGTTTCTAGGGCCAGAGCAGATTTTGCTAGAACTGTCCCGCATGGGTTTGATGAGGGCTCTTCCCAGCCTTCCACCTCCCGCTCCTTTTCTTGAGCTTTTGCACTTTCTGTAAGGTTAATAATACTGCAACAGTGGTAGAGAAGGACATAGTACAGTTGTGTATAATCGTACTATAACAGTAGATGTCCTTCTCTTCACTGTTGCAATATTCTGGCCCTCCCTCCATCCCCCTTTTTCGTTTTGGGCTTTAATTTGGTTGCCCTCCTGGCCGAGGGTCTCGTCTCTTCCGTCTGCATTTTCTCCTTCTGGATGTGCGTAGCCTCCTTTGTCCTGTGGAGAATATTCTTTACTGGGGGTAATTCATTCTGCTTCCGTACATCACCTTTATACCCTACATCCTGTGTGGGGAGCATTTGTGTGAAATATGGAGCATTCATGATCTAAAGCCTTTGGTATACTGGTCTGATGTTGGGTTATCCTTGGCAGGAGATCATTAAGGTTAAGAATACTGCAACAGAGAAGAGAAGGATATCTACTATTATGGTAAGATTTGACACAACTGTACTTTCTCTCTGAATCTCCCCAAGTCCAGTCTGAATCCATCAAGGGCATTTTTTTTTCAAGTGATCACTGCTGGGCTGTTACCAGCAGACTTTTCTCCAAAGGACAAAGCAATGTGCCTAATCCAGTTCTTGCTAGTGATAGTCATGAAGAACTGCATAACAGTGAGGGAATTCCAGTGGATCCTGGGGGTGCATGGCAGCCATTTTTCTCATGTTTCCGCTGTCAGGGTTGCATGTGAGGAAGTCACAATGGTAACTCTGTTCTCTGACAGCAGCTCTCCAAGTTTCTGGAGGAAAAATACTTACTTACTTCCTTGTATACAGAAATTAATTTTATGTTGGAGCTGTCAGCAACAAAGCAATGTGTAGTAGTCCACTTTGAATAACCTCCTCAGACTTGTACTTTAATCACAGGTGCCACAGACACATGATCCATGGAGCGCATTCAGTCATTCCAGGCAATTGAAAGTAGGACTAAGTACTATATCAATATCAAAGCAAATAGGGCAGTTACTGTGGCTTTCAAGGTTTTGATACCTGTCTGAATATGTGAGTCTTACTGCTGATAACACAACTATGATGGTATATATCAAGAAACAAAATCGCTCAATTGGATATTCGACAGGAGCACCTTTCTAGATGTTACATAAACATGGGGAGTACCAGAAATAGAACATTTTGCAGCTTCAAACAACCAGCAGTTGAAGTGGTTCTGCTGGACTGTACCTTTCAAGGAAACCTGATCACTGTTCATCTACTACTTCAGCTGGCCAGGTGTTTTTCATTATGCTTATTCTGTAATGTCCTTTCTCCCCAGAGTGACCCAGAAAGTAAGGGATGAAGAGGTAGAAATAATAGCCCCCTTTTGCTGAGGCAGCAGTGGTTCTCCTTCCTGAGGTAGCTGAGAATTGAGGAACCAGTAATGCTCCCTTATCATTTTCATCTTTTAACTCCACTTAAAACGTCTTTTTTTGCACCAGAATCACCACACACTGAAGCTGTCAGGCTGGATGATATGACTTGTATCATTTGGGAATCTATCCTTAGGGGTTCATGATGATCCCTCAAAAAAAAGTCTTGTAGCATGAAATAGATCAGTAAAATATGGTTTCATTGAAACACAAGTTTTATAGCAGTATGGAAACTTACCAAGGTAATGTTCACTAAAACTGGCTTTCAAAGATATTCTTTTTCAGTGCTTATCAGATAAATTACCATCAGTGATTTGTCTGGCTTCCTAAATATTGTAATTGAAGCCAGGAGACCTTGTATATTAGTTTCTTTCTTTGCTAAATGGAATAGGTTTTCCTTTTGGTGCTAAAGGAAGAATCAGGCATCCAACACAGCAAGGTTGACACTGGTTATACAAATGTTGCAAGTCTGTTTGCAACTGATTTATGTCTTCCTCCATTAAGATGCATTTGTCTGCCCTGTCGATCTCTCTACCAATAAATGCTTCTTTAGCCTCCATGTTAACCTGTGAAACAGTTCCTCAAAGGAGCTTTTCCATTTAAGGCCCCCTAGAAGCACAGTAGTTCCTCTGTGGGACTTAAAATTTTTGCTGGAAAAGTTGACTCATAATTCCATTGAACCAGATGTCCCTACCTGTAAATTTTTTTAACATGAAAAACTATACATTTAATGCAGTCAGCTGGAAGAATTTCTGAACTCCAGGTTCTTATTTGTAGGAAACATACCTCTCAACTGTGTCCAGATATTTGCCTCATAGTTTTGATGTGTTCCTCATAAAATCATTTTTTTTTCTGGCAAATCAATGTGGATTGAAGTCACTAAGTGATAACATACATTTGCGTTTGAGACTTCATATCCTTCAGAAAATGCATGATAACACACATTCTGTTATTCTTGCAACTTTTTAAGTTTATAAGAGCAGTATTTAAAATCTGTCCATAATTTTGGGCCTTTGCTTCCCCCCATTATTCTAGGCTTTGTCCAGATTTATTGTGCTGAGGTTGAGAGCTATGGCAGGCAGCCTTTTTTTCATAGAGATATAGTTTTCTTGTGTAGAAATCATTCCTTTACATAGGTGGTGTCATACCAGACTATTCACTTGCCATTTTACTGTAATCGTCAGAATACAGGGAGAGGGATCTTGCTCTCTGTGGATTTTTGCAAGCAGAGAACAAAGGACTTGATAAAAACTGACCAACTTTTTTTTTCTTTTTGCTTCTAATGTGAATGGTTGTCTGGTCAATAAACAGGCTATTTCTAAATGGCTGGACTGATTGCATTGTCTTCTGTCATTCTCCCCAAGTAACAACATTGCAAAAACATGCCAGACTGCAGCTCCTTACACTACCTTTATTATCATGATAGAATATGCAGACCATTCTGTAGGCAGTCACCTGGTTCTGTCCACACTTTCTGTAAACATTTTAGGCCAGATTTCTATCCACAGGTTGCACAGGCTTTTGCCACTGCTGTTGTGCAGTGCTTCCCTCAGCCAGCCCCATGTAAACAGCCAATATTCCAACAAAGTGCATAAGCTTTGAGAATTTTTGCTAAGATCATTACTGCAACAGCTGCTCATATTAAGAACATGAGAACTGTTTGTAAGGAGCTTATCATAATAGTAGGTATTTGAGTAGCATTACTGTTACTGTTTAATGTCCCTCCCATCTTGTTTACATGTGGGCACCCCAGGGCTGGGATGAATAGAGTAAATATTCACTCCTGGTCATACATCCACCATTATTGCTCCTCTTGATCATGTTTCCCCTATGGAAGCTGGGTTTTTGGGGTTCTTACATGTGCTTTAGGAAGACAGGCTGTGTGAAGGACTGCAGACTAATTCTTTCACCCTGTGGACACCCAAACATTATGGGATCTACCTGTTGGCAATGTAAGGACTGTTGTGTCCATTGTTCCTGCTTAGCAGAAAGAAATGAATATGGCATGAGTTTGCTGCTCCTTATGACATGGACATAATAGCATCATAGGAGGTTACTAGGCTAATGGCCCTGGGTCCCTTACAAGCCTAGCTAAGAGTTTATCCCCAAAAAGAAACCTCAGTCAGCACCTATCGCTCTGTCAGTGAGGGACACAGATGTCACCCCTAGGACAAATGTATGGTTTCCCATCCACTCATCAAGGTTGCTCTTGATGAAGGGTCAGTGAGGTACTCTGACGTGTATGGGAAGTCTATTTTAGAGACGAGGCAGCCTCTGGGAGACAAACCTGTCTCTCCAGCAGGTTTGGTTGATGTCGCATATTAGATTCAGGCCTTTTGAACAGGTAATGCATGAGGAGTTAGACTTACGGATATGGAGCATCTCTAGTAGGGCAGGGTCCGAGATTGCCTTGTAGGCGAGACACAGATCACCTCTGAGTAATCTGTACGATACCAGGTAGAGTGGTGGTGATTTGAGCCTGTCCACATAGGACACATGTTGGAGGTCATGGATTTTCTTTGTGAGGTATTTCTGTGGTCTTTTCAGTTGGTGCAGATATTTAGGGAGGTACATACCCAACAGGCATTATACTCGATTATTGGTCTAATGAGGGGGGCGGAGTATAGAGAGGTAATAACCACCTTTTTTCTGGAAGCAATCCCTTTACTTATGAGATGAACCAAGTAAAAGGCTTTTCTGAACGCTGCTGCTACATAGTGGTCGAATGTGAAATTGTTGTCATCCTGAGTACCCTGGTCTCTCACCACAGGTTGTGTGCTAAGGGGGTTGCCATTGATGTGGTAATCAGCAGGGGCCGTGTTTTTGCCAAATGGTATGATTATTTATTTATTTATTTTACATTTGTTAACTGGGATAGTCCACTGGACATAGTTCAATTATAAGTGGAGTCCCAGGGAGAAAAGCTCCACAAGTAAGAAAATATATAATATATAGCTTATAACAAATTTTGTGAAGAACAGTTACAGTCAAATTCAGTTATTCATAATTCAAGTAAAAAATACAGACATAATAACACAATTGAGGAAACAGAGACGTAATACATCATTATTAGAGTCTCAAACCTAAGAAAACATCAGCATAATAGCTGGAGTGACGTGTGTAAAACAGCAGCAACATAAAGATTGCTAAAAGTATAAATCAGAACAAAATCTAATTTTTACTTTATCATATGTATATGTACAATCCTAGTACCTAGACCTATTAATACACCTTGAGGTGTAAAAATTGTCAAGTAAGATTAGGAGAGGTGAGCATAGTAGAGGAGGGTATGGTGATACATTTTTTATGTTTAACTTGAGGTCATGACTTTGTCACCAGTCATTAGTTGCTGTGAGACCCTCTTGCAGTATATTAACTTCTTTTGGAGAGTCAGCAACAGCACCCAACGTACAGTTATTTATTTATTTGCAGTTGTTTAACTAGGTTAGTTAATTGGGCCAATAAGAACCCGTTTTCATTGGAGTCCTGGGGAGAAAAGTACCTACACCAAGGTTATCATAGTTTACAGATTAAATCTTTTGTGGTTCTAAGACAAAACGAAAATTACAGCAGTTAGAATAAAATTAATAGGTTACATTTAGTAGAAAACAAAACATTGCTTTAGTAAATATACAGTTTCTTGAGATGGAATAGTACAATTTGAGAATTATAAGAAGTTATTTACAATTGGCTTAGTATTTACTAGATGCAAATATGAAGTTGGTGTCTGGAATATATGAGATTGTCTGCAAACTTGGTCAGCCACAGGACTTTTGTCTTTGCCTGGATCTCTGAGAAGTAGATTCCAAACAGTAGCGGTCCCAGGACAGATCCCTGGGGAACTCCACTGCTTTCGGAGATGGAGGCACCTATTTTGATCTTGAGGGTCCTGCAGTGAGCCAGTTGGCCACCCACCTGATGAGATAGGGATTTGCGCCAAGTTGTGTTAGCTTTTCGATGATGCCCAAGTGATGGATTGTGTCAAAGGCCTTGGCCAATTCAAGGTAAGCTGTATGTACATACTGACTTTCCCTCATCCAGGGCCTTGGTGACAGTCTCAAAGTAGTCAACCAGGTTCAACAGGCAAGATCTGCCCTTGAGGAATCCAAACTGGATGGGGTCAGGTGCTTGGAGATTGCCTATGGCCTTCTTTATGAGATCCATGGTAATACCTACCGTGGCTTTACGGATCAGACTTCTCAAGCTAATGGGGGGGATAGTATCTAGGGTCAGTAGTGACACCACCTTTGTGCAAGGGGATGACAATGGCAGTTCTTCACCCTGCTGGAATGAAGCCTGTACTTAGGCTATGTTTGAATAGGGTGCTCAATGGCGAAGCTAGTTCTTGCTGGAGATGGTGCAAAATACGGCCTAGGATACTATCAGGTCCCATGGAAGCTGTGTTCTTTGCCTTGGATAGGGCCTTTAACACTTGACATGAAGTGCGGGACAAATATTGGGAATTTTGAAAGGGCTTTTGTGGAGGGGGACAGTGGATTTAAGTTTGCGCTGAACCAGTCTGCTAGCAGGTTGGCTAAGTCAACAGGATCAGTGTAAGTGATACTATTAAGTACGAATTTGGAACAAACCTGGGCTTTGCCTGATGTAATTGAAGAAGGCTTTGTGGTTTCCCTTTGTTTAGGAGGCTAGTTTTGATTCATAACTGGATTTGGAGGTTTTCACTAGTGATCTAATTTGCTTGTTGAGGCTAAGGAGGGAGTTTTTCCAGTTTGGAACTTCTTCCTTTTTACCCTTGGAAAACAGTTTCTTCATTTTGTTGTAAAGCCTCTTGATAGAGGATGTCCTCCAGACAGGTTTGTGTTTCCTTTTGGAGCAGGTTTTAGTTCTGTTGGGTATGGCTGAGTCCATGCAGTTGTACAGGTGCTTTTGTATATTGCATTGGCGTACTGTTCAGCATAGCTGTCTGCATCCTGTGAGGGTGGTGGTGGTGTGAAGCTACTGATATCCTCCCTTAGGAGGTTGTAGTCAGCTTTTGAGAAGTTTTTTAGCTTGACTATGGCTTGAGGGGGGGTGAGATAGAAACTTTGAATTAGACAGACCGATGATCTGATCTCACCAGGGAAGAACATACTATGGGAGTGGTGCAGCGGTCGCCCATGTTGGTGAGAACCAAGTCCAGAATGTTATCTCCCTTTGTGGATGATGAGACAAGCTGGTCTAGTGCATTAGAATTGTTGAAGTCAAGGAATTGTTGGGTGAGTGCATCAGTGCATGAATAGTTCACCCAGTGTATGGTGGGGTAGCAGAAGTCACCAAGGATCAGGGTTTTAGGGGGTACCTTGATGGAGTCGAGTAGATCCAGGTAGAAGGAGTGGGTGTCCTGAGTCATGGAGAGAGGGTCTGTAACTGGCTATAAGTTGGATGGGTGTCTTGCCAACTGTCAGTTGCACCTTGAGTAATTCCAGTGCGTCATGCTGTCAAACCAGTCTGGATTTGTGCCTGTCCTTAATGAAGATAGAGACGCCACCACCCTTAGTCTTCCCAACCTCATTGTGGGGTCAGGATGTGTGGAATGAGTTATAGCCTGGTAAGGAAGGGGTGCTCTCCACAACCCTGAACCAAGTTTCCGTGACCGCACAGACATCGGCATTTTCCAGTGCAAGGAGAGCCTCCAATGAGTGCATTTTCGGATTAAGGCTCCTAGTGTTAAGCAGCATGACCTTCAATTTGCTTTTTTGACAGATCTTTTATGTTGGAAGATTTGTCTTTGGGACATTGCCTAAAAAATGCACAATGGGGGAGGCAAGAGCCTTGGCCAGGATCCAGAATCCCAGTGGTGACAGGTGGAGGCTATCTCTGGCAAAGCATCGAGGCATGTAAACCATGTCATCCAAGGCAGACAGATACTGGATCCCCTTGGAATGATACCAGAAACTAAATCAATTATTGAAGTCAATTTTTTGTTTTGTTATTGTGGTATCATTCTTGGTGAAGGTAGGATGCTGCTTAGGGCTATGGTCATACCTGTTTGAGATACACACTCTGAGAGCTCAATCATGTCTCTCTTCATATAGTCCAGGGAGGTACATCTAAAGTCATTCACACCAGCATGGACAATGACAGATTCATACTTGTACTTGTTGTGGAGAGACTTAAGTGCGTGCATGATGTGGCAGATTCTGGCACCAGACAGACAACTGACCGTGACCTTCTCGAACCTGGTGAGGGGGACTTGGGGGTGTCTCACAATTGAGTTGCCAGTGACTATGTTTAGTTTATTGTTATACCTTGTGGGCTGTGTTGGTTTATTGTTTTGCCTTATGGGCTGTGTTTGTGAGACACTGGTGTGTTGTCTGCTGTGTGTGATGTGTTTGGTGTTGTGTGTGGAATGTTTGTGAGTGTGTTTTGGAGGTCTCTGCTATTTACTGAAGTTTGTATTGAGGATCTCTGCATAGGTGGGTGGGTGTTATGCTTGGCTATGTGATGTGGGTGGTGTGGTGTTTATGCTGGCAATCTCCTCTTTGTCAGGAGTAATGGCTGTGGCGTGAGCGAGCATGGATTCCAGATTACTGACGTAGATGCATTTCTCACAAGTAGAAGAATTATGTGCTAGGAAAAGAGGGTTAGTGAACATGAGGCAGTTGCTACACTGTCTCAGTATGTCCATGTCGACCAGGCTGGCAGGAGAAACTGATAAGTACTGTCCAGACATAGTGTTCCGAACACTTGGACAGACTTATGGAGAGAAGGTTTTGATAAGGGTTTGTCCACAAGAGTGTTGACCACAAAAACACTCTTAAATGTAAAGTAACTGGCATGAAGCACAAATGCTAAAACCAAAACTAAGATGCTTAGAGTACAGATGAATTAAATCAGGCTACTAACATGCAGTAGTAAGTGCAGCAGAATAAAAGCACTTGAACACTTAAGAACGCTCAGCAAAAATAAGGTAATAAAGTAGGAAGAACACAACTGTAGTAAAAGCAGCTGAATAAAGTGTAATTTTTTTTTAAGTGGAGAGGGAAGAAACAGAAGATGGTTCAAGATTAAGAGACTAATGACACGCTTAAGGAAGAGGAGGGAGGTGGAGAGGCATGGGTGTACATAGCTGAGTTGTGAAAGTTGGTGCAGAATTGGATGTCACAAGTGGCTGTTTTCTCAAAGGTCATTATTGCAAAATTTATGCTGTTTCAAACTACAATCCCAGTCTGCACAATCAAATGCTTTTCCTGCATCAGAAACATTTTGCTCTTTCTTTAAGCATAGTTAAACAAAGTCAGAGTCATCTGTAAATTATCAAAAGCTGTTCAGCCTGGGACAACTACTTTCTGACTCAACAAACCTATTAAACTGTGTAATCCAGTAACTCTCTTGGCCAAGAGAGTCTGTTTTAGTACTGAAGTAAGGTGAGAAGTTCCAACTACTGTTCGATCCCTGCTACTCTTAGGGATAGTATTTGAGTTGGAGGAAAATCTTCTGTGTTCAGTACACAACTAGTGAAAGCAGTAAAGTTTGCGATGTAACTTGTCCTGTGCCTTGAAGAAACTTAAGGGTAGCCCATCAGAACCAGATGTATTGCTCCTTTTCAGCTCCCAGAAAGCTAATTTTGTTTCTTCATGGGAAATTTCTGTTGCTAAATAATCTGACTGCTGTCTCTAGCATAAGGGCAGGGTCATATAATTTACATATTTATCTGTTTCTAACAGAAAATTGTGTACTTTTTATTTTACTCTTGATATATAACAATGAATAATGTTGCCTAAAACCCTGCAGCACCCTTTGTGGGTGTGAAACTAAATTCCCTGAAAATGTATCTCTATGTTTTTATAAATGGTCCAATCATTTACCTGCTACCTCAGCCTCAGTACTAAAGACTTTTGCCCAGTTGGTGACCTTTTTTTTTTTTTTTAAATTATAGACTGCTTTATCTTAGAATTATCTGAGAGAACCTTTAAAGCCATACCAAACTTTAGTTCCATGTGTTGCCACAGAATCCCACGATTTCCTGTTCCATTTTCCCAAGACAAAGCAATTCTTGCTGCAGTTTAGTCAAGTGGGGCCTTAAACTGTCAATTTCATATGCTTAAGTACCAACAACATGTTATGGGATTGCTGAAACAGAAAATTATGTTAATTTCAGAATGTGCAGAAAATAAAGAATTGCAGGAATTATTGCATGCAGCTGAACAGGTTGGAAAGCATACTTTGCAATGTGGTTTTGACTCCTTAGAGACCTCCTGCAGGGCCGCAGTTACTGGATCCGTGATTAGGAGGCATGCCTGGAAAGGAACAGAATTTGCCTGATCATGTTAAAGCTAAATTGCTAGATGCACCTTTACAGCATGATTCTCTGTTTGGTATTAAGGCAGAAGAGGTTTTAAAGAAAATGGAAGACAAAGCTAAGTCTATGCAAACTGTTAAAGTCTTCTTACAAGTGCAGCCACCCAGATTCAGTTGGCACTGGCCTACAAAAACTTGGTCCTTTCCTGTGTCAGACAGCGCTCAAAGGGGCAAATCCAGACACCCTAAGGGTTCCAGATACCAGGCGTAAGATTCATACAGGTCAAAGCAATGGAGCGCTTCTACCACCAAATCTGAAGGACATAAAGCGCAAACCTACAGAAAACAATCCCAATGACTTCTCTCTGCCTACACCAAGCACTTATCTTTTGGCAGCACCCACAGGGGGAAAGTTAGCACTTTTTGCTCAAAATTGGCAGTAAATAACCCAGGACAAGTGGGTACTAAACATTGTATCACAAGGATACAGATTCCTTTTCCACACTCTGCCAATGGCAAACGGTTGGCCGGATCTGCCAAAAAAAATTAATGGGCAGAGGCACAGAAACAGGTTACGTCCCTCATGGATATGGGGGCCATTCAGCCAGTACCAGAGCCGGTAAAAGGACAAGGTTTTTACTCAAGACTGTTCTTGTTAACCAGAAAGGACAAGGCCTAGCGGCCATTACTGGATTTATCGATTTTGAACACATATCTGGTCATTCCAGAATTCAAAATGCTGACTTTACAGTAGCTTTTGCCCATGCTGGGCAAGAATGCTTGGCTGGTGACAGACCTAAAAGAGGCATACCTGCATGTCCCAATAAGACAATCGTGCAGAAGATACCTCAGATTCAAGGCTGGCTTAATGCATTACTAATTCTCTGCACTGCCCTTTGGCTTATCTACTGCGCCCAGGGTCTTTACAAAGTGCCTGGCACCAGTAATTGCATTTTGCAGACAAAGAAGTATACAAATATATCCTTACTTAGACAACTGTCTCATTCAAGCAGAGAACAAGGACATTCTTCTTCGACACCTGGCGTTTGTGAAAAGGCTTCTAACATGCCTAGGGTACACAATAAACGAAAAGAAATCACAACTGGTACCCTCTCAAAAGATAACATTCCTGGGTGCAAGCTTGAATACAACTGCCCAGATGGCTTACCTCATGCCAGACAAACAAAGGCAACTGACTACTTACTTCAAACTGATGGCAACAAAAACCCAGTTATCTGCAAGACAAATTCTGCAGGCTCTGAGCTTCATGGCATGCTGCATCCTACTGATTCCGTATGCAAGACTGCATATGAGGAAACTTCAATGGTACCTGAAAAGTTTATGGAGTCAACATTCTCACAGTCTGGAAACAATGATTCCTCTCATTCCCTGCCTACAACAGGAATTTCTATGGTGGGCAAAGGCATGTCACCAAAACATGGGACAGGCCTTCACTCTCCCCCCTGCCAGCCAAACCTTAACAACAGATGCATCGGATTATGCCTGTGGGGCCCACATGGCAGGAAGATGCATTCAGGGCATATGGACCCCAAAACAAATGCATCTACATATCAACCAGAAAGAGATGCTAGCTGTTCAAAATGCCCTAACAGTCTTCGAGGACTTACTTCATCCAGGACAAATACTGATAAAAACAGACAACACCACAGTCATGTGGTATATAAACAAGCAGGGGGGCACACACTCCTACCCCCTTTGCATATTAGCCTTGGCACTGTGGGCCACAGCTTTGACCTACCAAATACATCTTCAAGCTCAATTCCTGCCAGGAAAACAAAATACACTGGCAGACGATTTAAGCAGAAACCTTATGGATCCTCACGAGTGGAAACTAAATCCACAAGTCTTCAGCATGATAACAGAGAAATGGGGGAGCCCAGACATAGATCTATTTGCCTCTCCTCAAAATTATCAATTGAAAAAATTCTGCACAAGGACTTATCACAGACAAGCATGGAAAGTGGACGCCTTATCCTTCAGTTGGAAAAACCTTTCAGTTTACTCCTTTCCTCCTCTGCCTCTTCTCACCAAGGTCCTCCTAAAAGTCAGACAAGAGAAACCAAAGATGATACTAATTGCCCCGGAATGGCCCCGCCAGTACTGGTACCCAGTCGTAAGAAAACTTGTCTCAATACACTGCTTGGACCTTACCTCAAAGACCTCAACTACTGTCCCAGCAAAACAATCAGATCCTGCACAATCAACTACAGACACTGAACTTGGCAGCATGGCTGATCATGTAGTTATACAAACAACACCTCTCAGTAAAGCTGTGACGGATGTCATTTTAGAAGCCAGAAGGCCTAGTACTAGAAAATCTTATGCTGACGAATGGAAGAGATTCTGTGCTTGGAATCAAGCACAAGGAACTGATACAGCAGAACCAAATATTCCTCAGATTTTGCAATATTTAACTGAGATGCTTGACAAAGGCCTATCTTTCTCATCAATTAAAATCCATGCCTCTGCCATTTCGGCTCATTACAATACAGAGTCACCAATCTTTTCTCATATTTTACTAAAGCAGATTCTTAGAGGAGCCAAAAATTTAAGGCCTCCTAGATCACCATTACCTGCATTGGACCTCAATTATGTGTTGGAAAAGCTCACCCTGCCTCCATTTGAACCAGCTGCTACCGCTGATATAAAGTTCTTATCATGGAAAACAGCTCTGCTACTAGCAATTATTTCCGCAAGAAGAGTTTCAGAGCTACAGGCCCTCATGGCTGTAGAGCCTTTTATCATATTTTACCCAGACAGGGTGTCTCTGAGGACAAATCCTACTTTTATACCTAAGGTGGTTTCCAGTGTGGCTCTTAACCAAACAATTCATCTGCCAACCTTTTATCCAAATCCGCAGAACAAGGGGGAGAGAATAATGCATTCATTGGACGTACACAGACAGCTAAGATTCTACTTGAGCAGGACTAAAGTTCTAAGAAAAACTAAGCAATTACTAGTGTCATATGCTGCAGGATCAGAAGGAAAGGCTATTTCAAAGCAGACAATTTCAAAGTGGATAAGCCACTGCATCCGTTTCTGCTACTTACACCATGGTAAGCCTGTGCCCAAGGGCATTAGGTCTCATTCCACCAGAGCTGCAGCTACTTCAGCAGCCTTTCTCAGAGGAGTACCAACCAAAGACATTCTAGAGGCTGCTACTTGGAGTTCTGTTCACACCTTTACAAAGCATTATCATTTGCCTCTCTACTCTTAAGTCCAGGGCAGGCTCTGCCACTGCAGTGCTGCAGGGCCTTATAGCCACACCTAATGCTGTTTAGCTCCAGCCTCCCAACCATAGCTTTGGGATTCTACCCATATGTAATGACTGCAACAGTGAAACACGAAGAACATAGTACAGTTGTGTACACTTACCATAAATGTAGATGTTCGAGTGTATTCACTGTTGCAGTCCAGGTTACCCTCCCACCATCCCCCTGTCATTCTGGATTTTATCTTTCCTTCTCTATCTTCTACAACCTATGTGGTGTATTTGCTTGTAGATGAAGGTAAAGTTTATATTGATGCATGTGTATATATATATATATATATATATATATATATATATATTTGCTACCTTTTTGGGGGCACCTGACATCGGGGGCAAGAAAAACTAAAGAAAATGGCGTCGGCTGCATGTTTTATACCCCTGACGACCTGACGTCATGGAAGAGAAGACAGCAACCGACGCAGGACCCATGACTTTGGAATTCAGGCCGACTGAGGGCAACCTGCCAGCAGATTACCCAAATGTAATGACTGCAACAGTAAATACACTCAAACATCTACATTTATGGTAAGTGTACACAACTGTACTTTCTTTTAAGCTTATAATTTGTTTTCATGGGATTCCCAGTGTGACATTTTAATAAGCTAGGAAAAATTTGGACAAAACACTGTAGGACTTTTTCTGCTCTTCTTCCACTAAGTGCCATGAGATCTCCTACTAAGCCACTACCTACTCTGACAAATGGGGCTTCACTTTAAAATCTCTTTCATTATAAGGAACAATACCAGTAAAACTTAGACCAACAATAGTGCTGGTGTCTAAAGAAGAAAGGTTTAAGTTTATAGTAAATGTTAGGCAGTGGTTAATGTGAATAAAACTAAAATGCATAAAACAAACTGTTAAAGGGCATGGGGGCACTCGTACATTTAAGAGAAGGCAAAACTGAGCTCACAGAACTTTGTTTTCCCTACTTTACTGGCAGAAAGATGTTTAGATCAACTGAAAAAAACAGAGTTGCAGTATACTTTAAAATTTAAAACTATATATTTTTATCTTTTTTCCTGTCTAGACTTCTAACTCAAACTGTTGGACTTCTTTTTGTTGGAAATTTCAACAGGCCGTTTGCACAAATGAAGGTATGTTAAGTCAAATGTACATACACTTGATAAGTCAGCATGACTGTATTCATTAAAGCAAAATATTCTTACATAGTTTTAGGAACTACAGGCATTATTCCATAATATTAGGAATTAGAAGTCACACAACAAGATTGCATTAACTACCACTTTTGTATGTCTTCTCTGGTGACTTGAAAAGAAATTGGTTAGCATCTAGATAGGTTTCTGATGTATTTTTCACAAGTTTTTGAACTCATTAAACTTGCCATATTATGTGCTCAAAGTATGTTAATGAGGATGTTTGGCTAGCTTATGAGAGTAGGTTTACATGGACCAATTCTTTTATGCAGTTCATAGCATCTAAGGTTGATTATTGTGAAAAACAGTGAGTAAAAATTAATGTTTGAATGAATGCTGCATATGATAATACATATATAACAAGTTTACATAAGTTAATTGTGTATTAAAGAGTGAAGTATGTCAGGTCTTGTAAAGGGTTTCAGGAGTAATGTATTTATATTACTACCTGGATGCATCTCAGTTTTCACTAGGCACCTTTCCTGCAATCACTTTAATACTAATTATGACTTGAAGACTGTGTAAAGGTGGTCAATGCCTAACAAGGTGTCAGAGTCACATTTAGACCACTGGAGACCCAGCATATTGCTTCAAAATGTCAGATTAGCTAGATAAACAAAATCTTTAGCTTCATTCTGTCATTCAGACCTCAAGGATCTGCACAAATGGAATAAGAAGGCCTGTGTTTCAGAATACAGTGGATTAATCTGTATATATTTGAGGGATAGACTTACAATTGAAGGTAAAAGATTTCACACTGCAGATGAGGCAGATTTTTTTACTTACAAGACATGGGTAGCTGTGTAAATAAAAACAGAGTGATCAGTATATGCGGAGAAAATGTGGATGAAAACAAAGATGGTTGTGCTGATGTTACCACTTTAAAATCTGCCAAGCCTGACAAGTATGTATATGTGTGTGTGTGTGTGTGTGTGTGTGTGTATATGTGTGTATATATGTATGTATGTATATATATATATATATATATATATATATATATATATATATATATATATATATATATATATATATATATATATATGCCGCGGTGGTACGGCAGTAATGTTGTTACCTCACAGCAAGAGGTTCTCCCGTTCGATTCTCGGTGTGGCTTGGGAGTGCCTTCTGTGTGGATTCTGCATGTCCTCCCCACGGTTGGGTAGCGTTCGAAAGACATGCGTGCGTAAATGGGCGTGCCTTCGTTGAAGGTTGTGCGTCGAGCTGGCACCTCTGCGTTTCGTAAAAAATCTACTGCCAATCATTAGCGGACCAGAGTTCCGCTGTGGCGACCCCTTACCGGGAAAAAGCCGAAAGGCAAGCAATATATATATATATATATATATATATATACATATATACATATATATATATATTTTTTTATATTTATATATATATATATATATATATCTATATATATGCATCGGACAGCATAACTCCTTTTGGCACACCTCTCAACTTGCAGACCTCGAAAATAATTACAAAGGCCCTTGAAAAGTAGGCACATCCAGGCAAAAATCTTGATATTTGATTACTGTTAAAGTTCAGTGCCGAATAACACATAACTCTTCCCACATCCAGTATTCCCCTCGTAATAGTTCTAGTGATTCCTTCTAATTTTATTAGTTTAGGGATAGTTTCTCTGTTTCATTTTGTGAGTCTAGTGAGTGTGTTTGAGCTCTGCTTACTGCCATTTTCTGACAAAATTCTAGTCTTCCTGTCTCGTATTTCCTTGTTGTTGCTGTCTAAAAAACTTGAAGAATTATTTATATTATATCATGTTTCTTTAGATATATATATATATATATATATATATATATATATATATATATATATATATGCAGTTTTTCTGAAGAGAAATTATTGATATTTTCTGTTTGCAGATAGTTATTTTCATGGTTACTGTAATGATATGGAAAAATCTTCAGGCTTTACAAAGTGCATGGGATGTGGGCACAAGTTGTCCCCCTCCTCCCAAGATTCTCTGGATCATTATGTAGCACACCTAGACATGAATTGTCAGGCTTGTGCAGCTTTCAGAGCCAGAGCTCTGGCTGACAGTAGATCATAATTTGCTATAGCATTCTTCCCAGTAACGTCTGTTCCTGCCCAGGCTTTTTTGTCTCTTTCTTCTAAAAAGTTTGCAACCATGAAATGAGAGAGAGACAGATAAAGAGAAAGGAAAGCAAGACAAAAAAACTTGAGAAAGAGAAATCTAAACAGAGAGAGTCAGGAAACAATTTACCTCTCTTCTTGAAGGTCAGTCAGATCCAAAGTTCTCAAGGCCATCTGCTTTTCTGGCTTGCATTTTTTTTTTTTTTTAAACAAGACACATCTTTACTGAATTATCACTTATGACATAAGCAGTCATTCATTAATATAAATAAAAACAAACCATATTGAAATTTTGTCAGTTGCAAAGATAAACATCACTTGTCTCCTGTACACTCATTGTCAGTCAAATATTACATAGCTCATTCAATTCCTGCATTCCCTTAAACTTGAGGAATATCCTCCACCAGGAGGCGACCTGACATCGGCCAGTATACAAAAGTCTTTACTACTGTAGGGTACGTGGTATGTCAAGCAGAGGCAGCAGTTGGACGTAGACCATAAAAGGGATATACGCACATACCATAAAAGGGATATACGCATGTACCATCCGCAGAACTTTTCTACTGCCAGCCAGAATGCCATTCCGACCATCGGTCTGATCGTTTCCAGTGTTTATGACTCAGCATATTCAGATAAGTGCCCCATTTGGGAATATACTTTTCTCTTCTGCTGCTTTGGTATGTCATACAGAAAGAGGAAGTACCAATTTGGAAGACAAATTCCACATAAGGACAGTCATATCCAGTGTCTCTTTTGTTTAGGCCCTAACCACGACCACAAGTCATGCAGTATTTGTCAGGCCTTCATTCCCAAGACCCTTAGAAGTACGGTTTCATCTGTCACTGTCTGTCTTGAAACCAACTTCTTAAACTATTAGTTAAGTGCATGGAAGTACCCCGGGGTCCGACGCTGAGCCATTGAAGGAGAACAACAAGAAACCTCGGCCTCATAGGCAGTCATTCATTAATATAAGTGAAAACAGTCCATACTGACATATTTTCAGTTGCAAACATTGTACATCACTTGTCTCCTATACAGTCATTGTCAGTCAAACATTACATAGCTCATTCAGTTCCTGCATTCCCTTAAACTCGAGGTATGTCTTCTGCCAGGAGGTGACCTGATATTGGCCAGTATACAAAAGTCTTTACTACTGTAGGATACGTGGTATGTCAACCGTAGGCAGCAGTTGGGTCTATGCCATAAAAGGGACATATGCACGTACCATCCTCAGAACTATTCTGCTGTCAGTCAGGGCATCATTCCTACTGTCGGTCTGATCATTTCCAGTGTTTGAGACTCTGCATTTTCAGATAAGTTCCCTGTTCGGGAATATTTTTTTTCTCTACTACTGTTTTGGTATGTCATCCAAAAAGAGCAAGTACCAGTGTGGAAGACAAATTCCACATAAGGACAGCCATATCCAGTGTCTCATTTTTCTGGGCCCTAACCACGACCAGAAGTCGTGCAGTATTTGTCAGTCCTTCATTCCCAAGACCCTTAGAAGTAGGCTTTCATCTCTCGCTATCTGTCTTGAAAACCAACAGCTTAAACTATTAGTTAAGTGCATGGAACGTACCTCGGGGTCCAACACCATGCCATTGAAGCACAAGGCCAAGAAAACTTGGCCTACACCTTCTACTGCACCTCTGCCGTCTGCCGCATCTCCCAAGGTGTTTTTCAACCCAGAGGCACATCTGACTTCTGGCATGGTTTTACAGGCTGAACCCAGTTCTGAGGTTGCCTTGATTTTGGCCACAAGCATATCTTTGGAGTTGGAAATGACGTCCAGTCAGGACATTGAGGGGGGACCAAGGCTCAAATGCATCAAGGGCCTTAGGGGGCTAACATGCACTTCAGCGACCAAAGACATTGAGCCTGAAACCTTTGAAAACAGGCCATCCTCTGGCCGTCTGTTGCATAAGATAGTGTCTCCTGCTAAGAAGAAAACAAAAGACAAAGCATGTATACACTTCTAAAGAGGCCCCTGCAGATTGGCAGGCATTCTCTCAGAGCCTATTTCAGGCCTTCATGGCACTCAAGCAGCCTTCCTCTGCCTTACAAGCATTTCACTCCCTTTGAACAAGCTCTCTCAAACTGTTCAATGACAACACGACTGTACTCTGGTATGTAAACAAGCAAGGGGAAACCAGATCCTATCTCCTTTGCAGGCTGGCCCTTTTGATGTGGGAATTCCTGCTCCAATACAACATGACAATTCAGGCAGTGTACAATCCCTCCAACATGATTCTTTTGGCGGACACACTTAGCAGGTCCTGGACCCAATCCTACAAATGGATGCTTTAAAGGGATGTGTTTCTAGACATAGTCCACCAATGGGGGTACTCCACACACAGATTTATTTATCTTTCCATTGAACAGACAACTTCCAAAGTTTTGTGCCAGAGCTCCAAGTCCTCTGGTTTGGAAAGTGGACACCCTGTCCTTCTCATGGAAGGTGATGTTTCTTTATGCATTCCTTCTAATCCCAAAAAGTCCTGCTCAAAATCTGATAGGACCAACCAAAAATCTTGCTGGTGACTCCCTTTTGGCCAAGACAGCACTAGTTCCCCCTTCTCCTCCATCTAGCCAAGGGCCATCACCACAAGTTACCTCACCGAGTGGACCTTCTCATGCAGAACAAAGGATCACTGATACATCCACACCTGCCAGCGCTGCAACTGCCAGTGTGGGTGATAGGATTCTAATTCCTTTCAGAAACCTATTCCCTGAGGATGTGCTCAGGGTTTTGCAGGAGGCCAGAAAACCCAATACTAGGAAATCTTACGTTTCCAAATAGAAAAAGATTTTCACTATGGTGCCTTTCTAAGAACCAAGACCCACTGACAATGGGAATCCCAGTGATTTTGTCCTACTTGTGTAAATTGCTCTTTGCTGCCCTGTCTTATTCATCAGTTAAAGCTTACGTCAGCTATTTCTGCTTGTCTGCCTTTATTTCACCCTCTAGCATCCAGGTTTGAGGAGAAACAATTTCTTAAAGGCATCCTTCACATCAGGCCTCCCAGGAAGCCTATCACTCTATCTTGGGACCTTAATTTTGTTCTAGAGAAGTTGACACTTCCCACTTTTGAGCCCACTTCTTCAGCCTCTCTTAAGCATTACTCTTGGAAAACGGTTTTGCAAGTGGCCCTGACCATAGCTAGAAGGGTGTTGGAGCATCAAGCCGTAATGGCTGTTCCCTCCCCTCTTGGTCTTCCATAAGGACATGATATCCTTGAGAACTAACCCCTCCTTTATGCCCAAAGTGGTTAATGAGCTGTCCCTTAATCAAGCCATTCAGCTGCCCACCTTCTTCCCTTCTCCACAAAATCGCAGTGAGAAGATCCTGCATTCTTTAGATGTTCATAGACAACTGAGATTTTACCTGGACAAAACTAAAACCATCAGGAAATCTGATCAACTATTTGTTAATTTTCATCCCAGACCTCTCAGTCTTCCTGCATCAAAAAGACAGTTTCTTCTTAGATATCTAAGACTGTTTCCTTTTGCTACATGCTCCAATGGAAGAACCTTCCCTCACCTGTGAAAGCACATTCTACCAGAGCTATGGTTTCATCCAGGGCTTTCTTCAAAGGATTGGATAACGCTGCCGTTATTGAAGCAGCCACTTGATCTCCTGTTCATGCCTTTACCAAACACTACAACTGGATTCTATTTTTAGATCCAAAACTGGTTTTGCTAAAGCCATTTTACATGGCTTCATTGAGTGCTCTTCTGCTCCTTCCTTCTCGAATTTTGGCACTCTCCCTCAAGTGAAGAATACTGCAGCAAGTGAATAGATAAACATAGGAAAGTTATGTAAAATCTTACCATAACCATAGATATCCTTCTCTTCACTGCTGCAGTATTCTGTCCCTTCCACCTCCCTCAATGACCTCTTGCTTTTCCTGGATGATCTGAACACTCAAATCCTTAGTCTGGCATTCAGTTCTGAAAATGGTACGCGTACTTCCCTTTTATGGGCCTACGTCCGACTGCAGCCTATGTGCGACATACCACATACCTTACAAAAGTAAAGATTTTTGTATGTTGGCCAATGTCGGGTCTCCCCCTGGTAGAGGATATCCCTCAAGTGAAGAATACTGCAGCAGTGAAGAGGACATCTGTGGTTATTGGAAGATTTTACACAATTTTCCTTTCCCATAATTCCCATTTTTTCTATGTAATTGCCCTTTTCTGTAGATCCCACTTATGCCTGACCTGTGTAGAAAACTAAAAGGACTAAAACATTTTCACTGCTTGTATCTTGCATATCCATAAAACACAGCTTCTGGTTTCTCAGTTTTTGTATTCTCTTTAGTCTCTTCCAGCATAACATTAACTGCCATAACAGAATCCTTTTTAACCATGCTCCTAAGTATTTCATTTTATCATGTCCCCATAAATACGAGTACTGCTGAACCAATTTGTGTGTGGGTACATAGTTTACAGCTATTGCCTTTGTTTTATCTCCTTTGATTATGTGTCTCGAAAAGACTTGAAACTGTCTAGGAATGTTCCAAAACACTGAAATATCTTTTGTTTTTTATTGGCTACAAAATAATATCATCTGCAAAGAAAGACAACTTTTCTTGATTTTACCATACCAGTTATATCCTTGAATTTCTGAGATCCTTATTTTCTTTGCCAGTGGTTCTAAATATAAAGCGAATAACAAAGGGGAAAGGGGACACTCTTGCCTATTTCCCCGTGTTCAAACATAACTTATCAGAGAGGAACCCCCCCCCCCCCCCCACACACACACACACACACACACACACCTTAATTTTTGCCTCTGATCCCTCATACGTCTTCCCAATTAACCTTATTATTGTGTCAAGGAATGCAGGTACTTCAATTGTTCTACTCATATAATCCCTGTTTACTGTGTTGAATACATTCTATGCATCAAGACCCACCAACAGCACATGCATTTTCTTACATTCTGCTTCCCTCTGGATCATCATTGCTCTATTAATGTTGTCAACTGTTTGCCTCCCCTCCACATAACTGCATAGATCCATATCTCTCAATTTTGGCATCACCTTTGCCATTTGTTTAGTAGTCATTATAGACTTAACTACCTTATTGTCATGGTTTAGAATGGAAATGAGCCTGTACAACCATTAGATATTACAGTCACCATAGCTTTCTTTCAGGATATTGGGTGCTTTTCCTCCTTTTAAAATACTGTTGAACAAAACCTTCTAGATCTTTACCAGTTTCTTCCTTCCTAGCTTCCAGACTTCCACAGGAATTCCATCTGTTCCTGGAGACTTTCCTGTAGATTGTTTGTACATATTTTTATGTCATCTTCTCCTTACCTTAACTGTAACTAGAGACTTATCATCCTGTAATGTTGGCATAGTTAATTCCTCCATAAACATTTTCATTTGTACTTTTTCGATTTCTGCATTTCCCTGCTTTATACAGATTTTTCATAACATTTCTGAAATATTTCTAATACCTCTATGGGATCTTTGGTTATTGTTCTTGTTATAGGCGTCCTAAGCTTGGCAGCTTTCTACTTTTTGTTGCCTGAGCTGTTGTGCTAAAAGCTTTTATGCTCTGGAGTTATTATCAAATAACAGTTGCTTAACAGCAGTCTTTTTAAATTCATACATGATACTGAGGTAATCCCTTATTTTCTCTTTAGCACTCTGCAGTTGTGCCTCTTATTGTTCTGTGAGAGTCCCCCGTTCTGCAATACTTTAACATTTATCAGTCTCTAAATAATTCTTGATGTGAAGTTGTCCTATCTCGCATTCATTCTTACTGATGGGTTCAGAGCCAGTCTTCGGCTCCAGCTCGGCCGTTTTCACAATCTTGAGGTCTCCAGCTAGCTCGAGGCTAATTCCCTATCCCATGATGCACTAGTGCTCCAACTCAGATCTCGTTTGTAGAAGAAACATATTGATTGTTTTCTATGCCAGCTCAGGCTAAGTACAAACTTTTCAAAATATTTGACAGTTAAATTTACATAGTTTCTTTACAAAATATATATAGTTTGGCGGTCTTTATCCTCATTTTAGTGTGCTGTTTATTGTTCGTTTTGTGAAAATATAATCCTTTAGTTATAACTTAGGTCCTCGGTTGTTGGGTCTGATGTTCGTGTTTCACTGTTGCAGTCATTACAATTGGGTTATCCTGCTGGCGGCTACCCGCAGTCGGCCTGAGTTCCAAAGTCTGGGTCTGGCGTCGGTTGCTGTCGCCTCTTCCCTGACGTCAGTGCGCCAGGGGTATAAAAGATGCAGCCGACGCCATTTTCTTCAGTCTTTCTTGCCGCGCAGTGCCCGAAGCAAAAGCAGTTTGCAAGTGCAGGTCGGCCGACTCCTGAAGTTTTCAAATTCGAATTTCAGATCTGAAGTCTTCATTAAAGCTAAGTACCCCGTTGGGGAAACTTTTTTTCTTGCTCCAGACCGATGTCAGAAAAAGTTAATAACTGTATTTCTTGTGGGAAGCAAATACCTCATAAGGATTTTCATTCATACTGTATTCTTTGCCTAGGCCCTGACCATAACGTTGCTAGTTGTCGGTTTTGTGCCATATTTAACCAACGCACTATTAAGCGTCGGTACAATTTTGCATTTCATTACTTTGGCAGAAGATTTAACTATATAATGCCGTCAGATCAGCCGACTACCGGAGTTTACAAAAAAGAAAAGGACAGGCATCCGAGATCCAAAACCAACGACGAGGCTTCTTCTAGGCCTGTTGCCGGTTCTCAGTGAGGCGCTTTCACAGCCTCTTGCGCCCGCTACCTCAGAGCCACAGGCCGCTTCCGACTCCCACGTGAAGCCGACTGGGCCTCTGGAAACTCAAGGTATTGGACACTCGGAAATCATTCCCTCAGATGGGTCCGGAGCCGCTGAGCAGGCATCGGCTTCTGAGGGTGTTTTCAGGCCTACACAGTTGTATGTAAAACCTACTTCAGCTATAAAGGCAAAGGCAGCTCTAAAGACAAAGAAACAAGTGCAGCATTCACCTGGGCAGGCCTCCATGCCTAAAAAACAAATGCTTAATATGTCCGAAGACCTAATTACTTTGATCAGGGGTTCCCATCCCCCTTCTGAAAAAAGGCCTAGGCAAGAGTTAGACTATGAATCTTCAGACCAGGTTTCCATTTCCTCTGATTCCTCCTCTGAACAGGATTACTCTATTCCTCCCTATGAGGATTCTGATGCTGAAGAATCTATTCCTTCAGCCTCTCCTCCTGAGGATTATTCTTTTGGGAAACACTGCATACTATGAGGGAGCATTTTCACTGGGAGAGCCAAGACTATTCAGAATCCAAGAAAAGGCTCAGAGATTTCCTTTTATTGCCCCAGCACCGGCCCCTGGCTATTCCACCTGTTTTAGACATTGTAGACAATGTATTTTCAGAGTCCAGTTTTTCTCCAGACTCTTTACCACCAGCTCCGGTTAAGCCAGACAGATACTACAGGGTTCCTGACTCTCATAAATTTCTCTATAAGAACCCTGCAGCAGACCCTGAAACCATCTCTCAGGGTCCCAAATGGTTCAAGGCTTCTACTGCAAAAAACCCTATCCCCTCTGATAGGAATTCTAGAGCCCTAGACAGATGGGGTAAAAAGATTTATACCTCTGCTACCTTGGCTGTAAGAGCCTTAAATTGCCAATTTCATATGCTTAAGTATCAGCAATATCTTATGTCTTTGCTTAAACAGAAACTGCCAGCAAGTACAGAATGTGCAGACAATAAAGAAATGCAGGATTTATTGCATGCAGCTGAACAAGTTGGAAAGCATACCTTGCAATGTGGTTTTGATTCTGTTGAGGCCTCCTGCAGGGCCACTGTTACAGGTTCTGTCATTAGGAGGCATGCTTGGTTAAAAGAACAGAATTTGCTGGATCATGTTAAAGCAAAACTATTAGATGCTCCTTTACAGCATGATACTTTGGTGCTAAAGCAGAAGAGGTGTTGAAGAAAATGGAGGACAAAGCTAAATCTATGCAAACAGTCAAGGATTTCTTGCAGGTACAACCTCCCAGATTTAGCAGGAACTGGCCTACAAAAAATTGGTCCTTTCCACTGTCAGATAGACCACAAAGGGGCAGATACAGACACCCCAGAGGCAGATCACAGCCCCAAGGCTCATACAGGCCTAAACAATGGGGTACTTCTACCTCCAAAAGCGGAGAGGAAAAAATTGCAGCCATACAGAAAACAATCTCAATGACTTCCCACTTCCAGCACCAAGCACTTATCTTTTGGCAGCCCCTTTAGGAGGAAAACTAGCACTTTTTTCACAAAATTGGCACATGATTACCTAGGACAAATGGGTTCTAAATATAATTACACAAGGCTACAGGTTCCACTTTCATACCCTGTCAAGGCAAAACGGTATGCCAGATCTGCCACACAATCAGTGGGCAGAGGCACAAAAACAAAATTCATCCCTCATGGACATGAGTGCCATTCAACAAGTACCAAGACAAGAGCAGGGTCAAGGATTCTATTCAAGACTGTTCTTAGTACCCAGAAAAGACAAAGCCTGGAGACCTATACTGGACATATCTACTCTAAACACATATCTGGATATTCTAAAATTCAAGATGTTGACTCTACAGCAGTTTCTGCATATGTTGGGCAGGAAGGCTTGGCTTGTGACTTTAGATCTAAAAGAGGCATACCTGCATGTCCCGATCAGACAAACATGCAGAAGATACCTCAGATTCAAAGCTGGCTCAATGCACTACCAATTCTCTGCACTGCCCTTTGGCTTATCTACTGCGCCCAGGGTCTTCACAAAGTGCCTGGCACCAGTAATTGCATTTTGCAGACAAAGAGGAATACAAATATATCCTTATTTGGATGACTGCCTTATTCAAGCGGAGAACAAGGACATTCTACTACAGCATCTGGCATTTGTAAAAATATTACTGACAAGTCTAGGGTACATAGTAAACGAAAAGAAATCAAAACTCGTACCCTCTCAAGAGATAATATTCCTGGGTGCAAGCATAAATACAACTGCCCAGATGGCTTATCTCATGGCAGACAAACACATACAACTGACTACTTATTTCAAAATGTTGGCAAAAAATACCCAGTTATCTGCAAGAAAAATTCTGCAGGCCTTGGGTTTCATGGCATCCTGCATTCTGCTAATTCCATATGCAAGACTGCATATGAGGAAACTTCAGTGGTATCTAAAAAGTGTTTGGACTCAACATTGCCACAGCCTGGAAACAGTAATTACCCTCATTCCCTGCCTGCAAAAGGAGTTTCGATGGTGGGCAAAAGCCTGTCACCACAACACGGGACAGCCATTCACCTTACCCACAGCCAGGCAGACTTTGACAACAGATGCATCAGATTATGCCTGGGGGGCCCATATGGCAGGAAAATGTATTCAGGGCACATGGCCCGCAAGTCAAATGCATTTACATATCAATCAAAAAGAGATGGTAGCTATTCAGAATGCCCTAACAGCCTTCAAAGATCAACTTCAACCAGGACAACTACTAATAAGGACGGACAATACTACAGTCATGTGGTACGTAAACAAGCAGGGAGGCACGCATTCCTACCCCCTCTGCAGGCTAGCCATAAACTTGTGGCACACAGCATTGACTTACCAAGTACATCTGCAAGCACAATTCCTGCCAGGAAGGAAAAATACTCTGGCAGACGAACTAAGCAGAAATCTCATGGATCCCCACGAGTGGAAATTGGATCCACAAATCTTAAGCATGATAACAAGGACCTGGGGATGTCCGGGCATAAACCTATTTGCCTCCCCTCACACCTACCAACTACAAAGATTCTGCACAAGGACTCATCACAAGCAAGCATGGAAAGTGGATGCACTCTCTTTCTGTTGGAAAAATCTAACAGTATATGCCTTTCCTCCTCTGCCTCTCCTCCCCAAAGTACTCCTCTAGGTCAGACAAGAGAAACCAAAAATGGTACTGATTGCCCCAGACTGGCCCCGCCAGCACTGGTACCCAATCCTAAAGAGCTTGTCTCACAGCCCAGCCTGGACATTACCTCAAATGCCTCACTTATTGACCCAACAAGACAGTCAGATACTGCACAGCCAGCTCAAAACCTTAAACCTGGCGGCATGACCGATAAAATAGCCTCTCAAGACACGACTCTCTCTAAAGCAGTGATGGATGTTATTTTGGAGGCCAGGAGGCCCAGCACCAGAAAATCTTATGCAGAGAAATGGAAGAGATTCTGTGCTTGGAACCAAGCACAAGGTATTGACACGATTGTTCAAAATATTCCTCAGATTTTACAATACTTAACTGAGATGCTGGATAAAGGCCTTTCTTTTTCATCAATTAAAATTCATGCTTCTGCCATTTCAGCTCATTACAATACAGAACCACCTATTTTTTCACACCCCTTACTAAGGCAGTACCTCAGAGGGGCCAAAAACATAAGACCTCCAAGGAGAGCACCAATACCTGCATGGGACCTCAACTGTGTCTTGGAAAAACTCACACTGCCTCTGTTTGAGCCAGCCTCTGCAGCTGACATAAAATTATTATCCTGGAAAACAGCTCTGCTCCTAGCAATAACCTCCGCTAGAAGAGTCTCAGAGTTACAGGCACTCATGGCTGTGGAACCTTTTACCATTTTCCATCCAGACAGGGTTTCGCTGAGGACAAACCCTACATTTATGCCTAAAGTAGTGTCCAGTGTGGCCCTTAACCAAACAATTAATTTGCCTACTTTCTATTCAAACCCACAGAATAAGGGGGAGAGAATTCTGCATTCATTGGACATTCACAGACAGCTACGCTTCTACTTGGACAGAACTAAAGCTTTCAGAAAGACTGATCAACTCCTAGTTGCATATGCTGCAGCAGCACAAGGAAAGCCTATCTCTAAACAGACTATTTCAAAGTGGATAGGCCATTTCATTCATTACTGCTATTCACAGCATAGAAAATCAGTGCTTAAAGACATTAGGCCACACTCAACCAGAGCAACAGCCACTTCAGCAGCCTTTCTCAGAGGAGTACCAACCAAAGACATCTTAGAGGCTGCAACCTGGAGTTCAGTGCATACCTTTACAAAGCACTGTAACTTACCTCTCTACTCTAAATCCAGGGCAGGCTTTGCCACTGCAGTTCTGCAGGGCCTTATAGCCTCTCCTAATCCTATTTAGCTCCAGCCTCCCAACCTCAGCTTTGGGATTCAACCCAATTGTAATGACTGCAACAGTGAAACACGATGAACATAGTACAGTTGTGTACCCACCATAAATGTAGATGTTCGAGTGTATTCACTGTTGCAGTCCATGCTCCCTTTTCTTTGCTGGGATTTATCTGTACTTCTCTATCCTATACAACCTATGTGGTGTATTTGCTTGTAGATGAAGGAAAAGTTGTTTTATGTGCATGCATGCTTATTGGCATAAATTAGCCTACCAATTTTGGGGCACCTGACATCTGGGGCAAGAAAAACTGAAGAAAATGGCGTTGGCTGCATCTTTTATATCCCTGGCGCACTGACATCAGGGAAGAGGCGACAGCAACTGACGCCGGATCTAGACTTTGGAACTCAGGCCGACTGTGGGTAGCCTGCCAGCAGGATAACCCAATTGTAATGACTGCAACAGTGAATACACTCGAACATCTACATTTATGGTAGGTACATAACTGTACTTTCTTACCATATCCCTTTTCTTCAGAATTAATATTGCTAATAGTACTTCTTTGCTAGAGTTGTGTATTTTTTGCCTCGAAAGAGAGTATCTTGATAGTTCGCTTATTATAGTGTAAAGTGTTTAACTTTGTAGTAGCAGTTAATCTTATTATACTTGCAGTAGTCCGTTTTATTAGAGGACTCCTTTTTCCTTTTATTTGAAGTGATGTTTGTGTGTGTGTGTGTGTGTGTGTGTGTGTGTGTGTGTGTGTGTGTGTGTGTGTGTGTGTGTGTTTTCCTTTGATTCTAGTAATTACTTTTATAGATATTTGTTGTGCTATAACTTTGTTTAAATTAGAGAGGTTCAAGCTAATTCTTTCCTTCTAAAACCTTCTGGATTTAAGACAAACCTCCTTAAAAAAATGTCAAAACAGTCGAAAGACTCAAAACCTTCTGGATTTAAGAAGTGTTCTAAATGTGGGCAAAAATGTCACTAACTGACGGTCACACGGAATGTGTATAATGCTTGGGAGCAATTCATTTGCAGGACTCTTGTGCTATATGTCATTCTTTTAGCACAAGAGTCCTGCAGGAGAGGAAAAACAAACTGATTTTAAGAGGGCTCATAAAGTCCTCATTCACTGAAGCCCTTGAACAAGGTCAAGAAGTAAGTCATCTACTTCTGAAAAATCCTCCTAAAGATCTTCTACTTCTTCAGAGTCAGAGCCATCTAAAAAGACACCGAGAATGTCTCTGACTGCTTCTAAAGAAGTTCACTCTGCTAAAATTTCAACCTGAGCTCCACTGCCTTCTGAACCAATGGTTTTACAAGTAAGGAGCCGATCCCCTGCACTGGAGCTGGTATCTCCAACCTTGAGATCACCTATTCTTCAGCTATCAGCATCTCCAGCCCCCACGACTAGGTCCTCAAGAAGTCTTTCTGATTTGGATGTGGATTGTGTTGAGACTACTAAAGACACCAGCGCTAGCAAAATTGTTATCAGAACCGACCCTTCGGAACTGACTGGGCCTTTCCCCTCTTCTTCGAATCCTCCTCTGACTAGACCAGTGGTCTCGGAACCAGAATGTGTGTAGCCAATGACGATGGGTTTGTTGGAGCGGAGACCTACCCCAGGTTCTTCGGCTCTGACTGCTCCGACTACTTCGGTGCCGTCCATGAAGTCTAGAGGCCAACAGTCGCCGGTTGGGTCCGGGGGTTGAGTGGAGACAATATTTTGTCTGATCTCACTCTTCTTCTCTGAGCTTCGGCTCTTGTGAGCTCAGCCCCTACCTCGGCTTCGGAGCCCTGCTCCTCTGGAGCCTGGAATGCCCATCGGTTCCTCGGCCCATGGGAGTGGTGTCTTCGAGGTTACGAGGAGAGCTCTGTCCTCAGAGACAGCTTCACCATCTGCTACACCCATTCCAGCCCTTAAAGCAACGGTGTCCATCTCAGCAAAACCAACTCCAAAAAGGCGTAGAGACCCAGAACTTCAGGAAGCCCCAGTGGGTGGTCCCTTGTCTTCCGAGACCTCTCCAGAATACCTTTCTGAAGAGGCTCCTCGAAAGAAAACTTGCAAGAGGAAGAATTTAGACTCTCCACAGGAGTCACTAATATCAGACATGGACCTCGATGAATCTGAAGGGTCACCACGGTCGCCCTCTGAAGAGATCTCCTTTGCAGACATCCTAGAGATCCTAAAGCAGAGAGGCGGCTGGAAGTCCATTAACCCTACTGAAGAGGAGTCTGTGTACCTGAAAGCTTTCGGGTCTCAACCTTCCAGCTCTTTGGTGTCTCCGCCTTTCGACAAGGTCTTAGAGTTACTTTGTCAAAAGGCATGGGAGTCTCCAGACACAGTGGAGCCCATCACTAGGAGGCTGAATAAGTTGATAACCAGTCCACAAGACAAAAGTTTTTTAACAAAAGGTGTTCCAGTGGATGCTATGGTGGTGGCAGCGGCCACTAAAAAGGAGTTATCGGAAGCATCCTCATTTGTACATCCACCGAATAAGGATTTCCAGATGATGGACAGATATGGAAAGTGCATGTTTTCATCAATAACCTTCACACTTGGGTATCTGAACTGCTTAACCCATTTTACTAGATTACAGAGAGATCTCATTAAAGAGCTAGGAGATACTCTCCAGGGTTCAGTAGCTGAGGGGGTATCATCATCTCAGCTCTCCATCCTGAACTCCCTAGTGAACTCGTCCATGTGGCTTATCTCTTATGCAGCCAATGAGTCGAGTAGGTCAGCATCTTCAGAAATCGCCCTTAGGAGACATTCCTGGATGTGTATGTGTAATTTCGTGGAACCCTTCAAGTCATCCTTTATAAACACCCCCTTTGATGGCTCATCCCTTTTCAGACCAAAGGTAAAAACATTAACTAGGTGTGAACAAGAGGGAAAGACTTTCTCTGCTGTGGGAGTACGTTTTTCCACCCCTCTTCCAGACCCTGTCCCAAAGGTCAAAAGGGGGGGGTTCTGGAAATTCCAGAGAGTTTTTCCTGACACACGTGATGAATCCTCCTTCAGGGGCAGAGGAGGAGGAAATAACAGAAGACACCACCCACATGACAGAGGGGGTCTGCAGGACCATGGTGACCGGGAATCTTTTTCCGGAAAACCCTTTCAGCACTCCTGAGAGGAGGCAATCGGTGGACACTCATCTTTGAACCCGCCTGGCTAAAAATTACAAAAGACTCATGGTTGCAAAGAATCATATCCAGAGGTTACTCAATATCCTTTTCAATCCCACCTCTCCCAGAGAAAAGGATTCCAGATGTTCCACCCAATCAAAGGGATCAAGCAACCATAGAAATTCAAAAGTTGCTACAAATAAGAGCCATCCAATCAGTTCCCGCAGACCAAGTAGGATCCGGAACTTACTCAAGGTTCTTTTTAGTTTTAAAGAAAACAGTGGACTGGAAACCAGTACTGGATCAGAGCAGACTAAACAAGACAAAGTTCCGGATGTTCACGTAGAAGTCAGTACTTCCCTTTCTAGGGAGAGACCATTGGATGTGCTCTATAAACATTTAGGATGCATACTACCACATAAAAATGGATAGGCCATCCAGGAGGCACTTGCTCTTTCAGCTGGGAGCCAGTCACTATCAGTTTCAAGCTGTGCCCTTTGGCCTCACTACAGCCCCCAGAGTGTTCACCAAATGCATGGCAGTAGTCGCAGCTCACCTGAGACATCTAGGATTCCAGGTGTTTCCATACTTAGACGACTGGCTCCTAACCGCCACCACCAAGCAGCTACTACTACTTCAAGCAAGGAACACGATGTTACAGCTATTTGCAGAGTTGGGAATTACTGTCAATTATGCAAAATCTGCCTTATTGCCATCTCAACATACCATTTTTATAGGAGCAGACCTAAACACAAATACAATAATGGTAAAGTTTCCAGAGGAGAGGATTTGGGTCCTTCAAATCAGTTGCTGAATCTCCTGCACAAAACAAAAGACCAAGCCAGAGAGGTTCTGAAGGTTCTAGGCACAATGGCAGCTTCCATCACAATAGTTCCTATGGCACGCATGCATATGAGGATCTTACAGTGGCTTCTTTTTGCCCAATAGTTGATGCAAATGCTCCCACTGTCCCACAAAATAACTCTGACGCCAGCTTGCAAAAAGGATCTATTGGCTTCATTCAGACCAAGTAACGATAGGGAAACTTTTATTCCTCCAGCTTCCCTAGCCACAATAACCATGGACTCTTCCCAGAAGGGGGGGGGCATTATCTGGGAAGAACAGCCTAAAGCACATGGAAGAAACACGTGATTCACTTCACATTAATTTTCTGGAGATGAGAGCTGTGCTTCTAGCATTGCAGGCATTCCAGGACTCTCTACCTGTAGGAACAATTGCAATTCAGACAGACATTATGTCAGTGGTATGGTACATAAACAAACAAGAAAGAACCAGATCTTAACCCCTATGTCGAGAGGCCCTGAGAGTATGGCAATGGCCGATGTCCTCCCACCGCTTTCTAATAGCAGTGCACATCACGGGGAAATCCAACGTGATTGCAGACAAACTCAGCAGACATATACTAATGCCACACAAGTCATCCCTCAAACAAGAAGTAGAGGACAGCATTTTCTGCAGATGGGACCAGCCTTGCTGTAACCTTTTCACCACATCCACAAACACAAAATGCAGTGACTATTTCACCCTGATTCCCCCTCAGGGGAAGTCCTCGAAGGATGCACTTATACACGATTGGCCCCCGGGTTTCCTGTAAGCTTTTCCTCCCTTTCCATTAATACCCAAATTCATTCTGAAAGCCAAATTGTTGGAAAGGACCTTAATCTTGATGGCCCGTTACTGGCCTTGTCAAATTTGGTTCCCCTTCCCACAACCTTATCTTCAAGAGGAACCTTGGATCCTGGACCCAATACTGGATCTTCTGATACATTCGTGATACATTCGTTAGGAATTCTTCACCCCTCTCTCAAATCCCTCCACTTGACAGCTTGGCTGCTCCAGTTCCAAACATAGCCAGGTTACAAAATCTTTCATTACCTGCTCGACATATTTTGATATCTTCCCATAAAATCTCTACCAGAAAATTGTATCTTAGCAGATGGAAAAGATTCTCTCTTTGGGGTCTACAGAATAAGATTGACCCCTTTTTCATATCTCTTTCTTCTGTCCTAGAATTCCTAACAAAGCTTTTCGAAGAAGGTGCAGCAGCTGCTTCTATCAGGTTGCAATTAGCACAATTTCAAATTTTCATCTAGGTGAAAACGGACCAAACATTGTCACATAGATTGTGCAAAGCTTTTCTAAAGGGCACTCATCTCTAAAGGCCACCAATAAAATCTCCACTACCACCATGGAATCTTAATTTTGTCTTATCAAGAATAATTCTTCCACCTTTTGAGCCGGTGTCATCATGTCATCTGAAATTTTTAACTTGGAAAACCATCTTCTTAGTGGCCATCACCTCAGCCAGAAGGGTATCAGAACTGCAAGCATTGTCAGTCAAACCCCCATATCTAGTTTTTCATAATGATAGGGTTTCTCTATGTACTAATCCGTCTTTCCTACCAAAGGTTTGTTCAGAGTCAAATTTAAATCAGACCATTGAGTTACCAGTATTTTTTCCCCAAGTATGGCAATAAGGCAGAATACAGCTACACCAACTTTATGTGCGCAGACCGTTACATTTCTGTTTACATAGAACAAAGGAATTTAGGAAGTCAGATCAACTTTTTATGTCTTTTTGCAGATACTGAAAAAGGTACATGGTAGCAAAAACCACACTGTCTTGATGGCTATCGGACTGTATTTCCTTTACTTATATTTCGCTGAGTAAAAGACTTCCAGGTAAAATAAAGGCTCATTCAACTAGAGCAATTGTCACTTCTTCAGCCTTTCATGCCAGAGTGCCCATACATACCATTTGTGCAACAGCAACATGGACAACTCCACATACTTTTATTACTCATTACAAAGTGGATATGGCCTCCAGGGGCAGGGCATCCTTTGGATTCACTGTGCTAAAGAACATACTCCCATGAGCCACCCAGGAATAATGGTGCTAGGGATGCTGTCCCATCAGTAAGAATGAATGCGAGATAAGACAACTTCACATAAAGAAGTTATGTTCTTACCATAACGTTCCATGTGGGTTATCCATCTCTCTATTCATTCTTGCATCCCTCCCTCCAACCTCCAGCCTGTGACTTCTAAGGGGATCTAGGCTTTATTGTTTTGGACACCTTTTTGACTTGACCTTTTTCAATTGCTTATTCCTATATATATATATATATATATATATATATATATATATATATATATATATATATATATATATATATATAGTTTTTTTAGTTGTAGTCTACTCTTTTTCTTAGAGGCAAACAAGATTTGAGTTAAAGCACTAGTGCATCATGGGATAGGGAATTAGCTTCGAGCTAGCTGGAGACCTCGAACTTGTGAAAACGGCCGCGTTGGAGCCGAGGATCGGCTCCGAACCCATCAATAAGAATGAATAGTGAGATGGACAACTCACATGGAACGTTACGGTAAGAACATAACTTCTTTTTACTTCTTAGCCAGATCTCTTTTTATTTGTATCCTATTTTTAAACTTCACTTTCATTTTATCCCACTCCCTAGCTATATTTTCTGAAGAAATGTCTATCTTCCCTAATATCTACCAAATGATATCCTCTACCCATTCCTTAAATTCCTTTCTGTGTAAAAGATAAGTAGGGAAGAGTCAGTGTCTCATTTTTATTTCATTACCCTGCATTTCTATTTTAGTTGTTATTGGTGTGTGATCTGAAACGCTTACTGAACGCTTATCAAAACTTTCAATTTAATGCACATGTTCCTGTGAAATGTAATTTCTGTCTAGCCTAGTACACTTTTTGTACCTTGGGGAATGTATGTAAATGCTGTCCTAGCTCCTCCTTCTAAAATCAGAGGTTTCATATACTAATTATTTTCATACATTTCTTTAAAAAATCTACCATATTTTGTTATATTTTCCCTTCTTGGCCACCCAGATGCATTGTTACTGTTGCAAATCAAATTTTATTCCCCACCTATAAGTATTATTCCCTGCTTGAAAGCTCATTATTTCTTCCCAAACTTTCTTAAGTTTTGTGGAATATTAATACTTGCCGGTGTAATCCACTGCCTTTGCCAGTAGGCCCATTACTACTACATATGTACCATTATTATCTTTTTTCCTCTCCTGCCACTATTGGAGCTCCTGTAGCAGTTAATATTAAATAATCCCCTTTTCATGTTTCTCCGATATTCTGCTGAATAACCATTCTGAAATCCTTTCTTTACCAAATTCACATGCTCATTTCTTTCCAAATGTGTTTCCTCTAGCATAGCTATTTGCACTCTGCATTTCTTAATATAGTTCCCTACTGTTTCTTTTTTGTATATACCTGTGAGACCATTCACATTACAAGATAATATGGAAAGTACTGCCATTATGATAAGTTGTTATTCCCACATGTTATGCATAATAGCTTTTTTTTGTCTAGTTTCAGCTTTTGTGTTACATGCATACACTAATTTTTGGCAGGTTGATCTTTTATAAATTTGTTTCTTGTCATATCCATTTGAACTTATATTACATCTTACAAGACTTTTTGTTTTAATGAAAACCCTCAAAAAACAAACACACTCCCAGAACCCCCTCATAACCTATTAACTTAATACAACCCCACAAAACTATGTATATCTTCAAAAATGTTTATCCCCCCCCCCCCCCCCGAATAGTAACAGTTGTCCCAGATTGGCAGTTACACTCACAGGCTTTAATTGACCTATAATGAAGGTTATTTATGCTAAGACGTGTGGTACAGCCTGTGCTTCTTCTTTCAATGAGTGCTGTTTTTTGTCTCATTTTATTCCTCTCCAAGAATAAAAAAACAGCTTGAATGCTTTCAGAAAACATTATATTTTAGCCATTGAAAGAATAAAGTATTTTGATGTTATTGCCCTTATCAGCTTGTTTCCATAAAATCATGAGAGACAGATATACAGTTGTCTTCAGCTACAAGCTTCTCACGTTGCACTGTGAACATTTATTTGCTAAAGGAAAACTTCATTACATTCAATGTTCTTTTATTTACTTGCTTCCACTGAAAACATGTTGTTAGATCAAACCAAGGGCCTTAATCCAGTCATTCCCCTATGCAAAAGTAAGAAAAAGCATATCAGTTTTACTTATATCATGCTTTTGTCCAGGCTTTCCTCTCTTTTTACATTGCAGTGCCCTGAACAAGAAGAAAGAGAGAACAAAAGATGCACCTGTTTGCTTTAGTATCCCTATTGCACAGAAAATAAGTGTAGCATGCTGTATATTTAATGTTTTTTTTAATGCTGTTAAGGGCAAAGCTTGTTTTACTTACAGTTGCCTCTCTCCTCTTCCTCTCTCCTTAATGTTCTTCCAGACATTAATAACATGAAGTAGGGCATATGCTTTGGAGTCCCCTACAGGTTTAACAAAGTCAAAGTATCCAATGTTTTCAGGTTTTCTTGTTCAGCCATATTTGATAAACATGATTAATGCTTTGTAATCCTACATTTATTCATTAATTTCTGAATTGGCTGGTTTTCTTCCTGTTGATTTATATCTCCCAGTTCCAGTCCCCTTCTATTTGATAGCTCACTTTTTGTTGGACAGATGTTTTCATGTCATCATTCACATGTTCTGTATCAAAAATAATGTTGACCCTCCAGTAAAGAAATATTCTAAGATAGCTGGATACAGCAGCTTGAATCTCACCACTTCTCAACTTTCCCTGATTGCTGCAGTAAATTTACTCATCTTCTGTCTGGTGTATAGGGCATAATCATTTTCCACAGACATTCTGCTGTTCCCAACTTTTAGTACTTTGTCCTTCTGCCACAGTTTTGTCAAAATCAATTATTTCTGCTGGTAGGTTTCCATCTGTACTATTAGAGATCTTTACTGCTTTCTTGAGACCAGTTTTGGAGCAATCACATGATGTGCCCTTTCAATTAGCAATTCTTGCTGTGAAATACCAGTCCAGTTGCTTATTTGTGCTTTCATTTATTCAGAGCTTTCTTGTGTCTGGCTTGGACACCTGTGACTACAAGACCTGGATTGCTTCTAAAACCATCTGGAACAACAAAGCTGATATAAGTACATATTTTTTGCACTTGGTCTGTTTCAGTAATATTTAACACTTCTGTGCTCTATTTATTGATTTTGTTGAAATTATCACTGTTTTTCAGCCTGCACTTGTTAAAGAAACTCCATCTGTTTGTTACTGTACTGCTGTTAGGTTCTTATAACAATATTATGATATTTATTAACTTCCTGTGATACTGTAAAAGTTGTTCTTAGTTTGGCAAAGTTCTCCTGAGTCTGCCAAATATTTCTAAGTTCTGCAAAGTTTTTCTGTGTTGTGAACATTTCTCAGGGTTAGTGAACTTATTTCCAAGGATTCCTGATATTGCAGGAATTCTGACTTCTGTTATAAAAATGTTTTACTGCACTTGAGCTCAAAACCAGTTTATTTTACATTAGTAGAGTTCTTTTGCAGTCTGGTGGGAGGGAGCAGAGGGCTAAATTCAACCCACCTAAGGTGAGAACTACTGGTTGATATCTTATTGTGTTTTTATCTGATTGGCTTGAGGGTTTCACTTTATAAAAGTCTTTCATCCTGCTGGTATAAAAGCCTTGCATTTGCATAATGTGCAAACACAGTTCCCTGTGCGTGCATATAAGAAAACCTTTTCAGTTTAAAAGCTGTATAGTAAATGCTGTCCATAGTCTTGCATTGTTCACAGCTGTTCAAAGAGCTGCCAGTTTGTGCAGCGGGTAGTACCACTGCAGGACATCTAATAGTGTACTACTAAACACTCTCACTTTGACCTATAAGTGACTCTCCTCTACACATGCCAATCTAGAAAATTGTGTTTCGTTGCCTTACATATCATAGGCTAGATTCAGACCTGCTAAATCTAGACTTTTGGTATCCTTGTGCTCTTAAACCAGCCGTCTTACATTAAGAGGGCCCTCCTGCACCCTTGTGGCAGAAGTATGTAGCTCAGGACCCATCTGAGTTGGGATTTACTGGAGAAAGGCTCAGTTTGGGGCTTTCCCATTGGTAGTTGTGTTAAAACTGTTTAAATTTGCCTGTATATAAGCCTCATGTTTACGTGGGTTTGTACTCTGTTTAAGAGAGCTGCTCAACACTTGGCAACTTTTGGCAGAAGTATGGAGTGCATTTGCACTCAAGTCCAAGGCATCCACTGAAAAAAATGAAAAATAAGTATATTTTAAGACAGCACTGCACTTTTAACTGTATTTAATTGAATTACTGCTTCATTTTTGCTGTTTGTGACTACTTTTTACTTTGCAGTTTGAAGTTTTGTTTCATTACCTTATATAGCATAGGCTAGATTCAGACCTGCTGAATCTAGACTGTTTGGTATCACTGTGCTCTTAAACCAACCATCTTACATTAAGAGGGCTGCCCTCCACCCTTGCGGCAGAAGTGTGTACCTCAGGCCTCCTCTGAGTTGGGGATTGCTGGAGAAAGGCTCAGTTTGGGGCTTTCACATTGGTAATTGTGTTAAGAACTGTTTAAATTTGCCTGTATATAAGCTTCTGATTTGCCATTTGCTGTGCACTGCACAATAGGGTTTAACAGTGCCTGTATAGATAGCAACACCTGGGAACATTATTTTTACCTGGAGACCTTCCAGTAGAGCCTCCTCCCCAAGCTGCCCTGCTGAGCAAAGGACAACTGAGTTGCACTCTAAGATGTGTTCTCACACTTATCATCCACAACCTACTGTACACCCACTGACTTTCTACTCCAAGTCAAACTAGCCCACTAGTTAAGCCAAAGTCCTAAGTCCAGCTAGCCCACTTCCTTCCCAAGTACCACATTCTGAAAAAATCCTGTCACAATGGATGGGCAGTTTCCTATCATTTCTCCTGCCAGCTTTATTAATGTGGGCATCTTGAGGCAATGTAGCAATTGCTTCATGTATACTGACAAACATTTATTCCTAAAGCAGACTAACACTCTATGTGAGAAATGCAAATGCACTGTGGAATTGGAGTCCGTTCTCTCACGTAAAAACAAACTAGACATCAAACAAATTGTCAGCACACACGCCTCACCTCTCATACAAAATAAGTTCACAACACATAAACCCACATACGTGGAGGTGTTTACTAAAGGCTTACCAAAAGAGTAGAGACCTCCCAAACGCACATCACCTACATTCACCACTAAGCAGAAAACAAACACTTCACATAACAACACACACACCCATGTCTCAGCAAATAAAGCCTCTAAGCCAAAACATATCAAATATCTTGGTCATAGGCAACTTCACAGAGAGAGAGACAGATTTCTCCCTCACCAGATTGGACAAGAAGGTCACGGTCAGCTGCATATCATGTGCCAGGATCGGACAAATCACTCAACAGCAATTACCGTTATGATTCTTAGTCAATGTTGGAGTGAATGACTTTAGACGTACCTGTCTGAACTATATGAAGATAGGCATGACGGAACTCTCTGATTGTGTCCTAGACAGGTATGTCCCTAGTAACTAAGCAGTGTTCTACCCTCACCCAGGATAATGCCACAATATAAACAAAAAAATGATTGACTTCAACAATTGGCTTAGCTTTTCGTATCAGTCCATGGGGATCCAGTATTTGTCAGCCTGGGAGGATATGGTAGATAGACCTCTCTGCTTTACTGGAGATGGTCTGCACCTGTCCTCTCTAGACTTTCGGATACTGGCAAAGGCCCTTGCCTCCTCCATAGTGCCTTTTTTAGGCAATGTCAAAACAACAAGTTTTCCAACATAAAATCTAATCGAGACAAACTCAGGGTTATGCTGCTTAATGCTAGGAGTTTAAATGCAAAACTGTACTCCCTGGAAGCATTCCTCACCTTGCAGGATGCTGACATCTGTACAATTAGTGAGACATGGTTTGAGGCCACGGAAAGTACCCTGACTGTGCAAGGCTACAATGCCTTGCACACATTCTGACCTGAAAATGAGCATGAAGAAACCAAAGGTGGAAGTGTATCCATCTACATTGAAACCAAATACATTTCGAGACTGGTCAAACAGCACTAATCTCTCAAACTACTCTATGTCCAATTAACTATTGGGAAAGTACCATGCACATCATTGCTAGCTATAGATCCCCCACCATGAAACAGGGTAAGCACACCACCTACCTCAATTTACTAGAATCCATCACCATACTGCCAAACACCTTAGTAATGGGAGATTTCAGCTATCCTTCTATAGACCGGGGGACATACATGAGCAAAAACACATTTGGCTAGAGGTTCCTGTATTTTAACACAAAAGCTCTGGAACAGATAGTATGCACGTCCACTAGGGGCTATAATGTTCTGGACGTAGTACTCACCAATTTGGGGGGGGGGGGGTCACTGTACTTCCCCATGCGTGATGCCTTCCCTGGTTAGGTCAGACCACAAATCAGTCTTGTTTGAAGTAACTACTGGAACTGACACCCTCACAGGAACAAAAATTATAAAAAACTTCACCAAATGTAACTATAGCCTACTAAGCAAAGGTATAAAAAGCCTCATACTGCCTGCAATCGCAGACATCAGTGATCACTATGGAGAAGTGTAAGCAAATGCCTGTACAGACACTTAAGCAACTGCATAAACTCTGCTGTACCTAACCGGATCAAAAACAGGTCTTCCCATAAAAACAAGCCAGCGTAATGGACTTCAAGTATGAACAGATTATGTAACGAGGGAGAAACTGTTGTCCAAAAAACAAGAGGGATAACACTTTGCAGAGGAAGGGTTCCCTCCTAAACCTAAACAAGAAAATTAGAAATCTTGTAAAGTTTTCGAAATCAAATTATGAAACTAAAATCACATCCCTAGCCAAGGATAATCATAAGACATTCTTTAACTACATCCAAAGTCAAAAAGGGAATGCCCAGCTATGTGCTGAACTGGTTGTAGATGGGATCACTCATACTACACTGGAAGATATCGCCAACCTGCTAGTTGTCAGATTCAGCACAAACTTCACCCCCCCCAATCCCCATTTACCATATCCCAAAGCATACCTGACAGCAGCCTTCTGCCTAGTATCGCTAGAGAAAAGGTCATCTCTTTGCTTCCCAGGGCCAAAAATACAGCCTCTGTGGGACCAGATAAAATCCGAGGTTGTTTACTAAACAATCTAAAACAAGACCTAACAGACCCACTTGGCGTTCTCTTTAATCATAGCTTTAGAACTGGCTGTGTTCCAGCAAAATGGAGAACAGCAACAGTAATCCACCTGCCCAAAGGGGGGGCCATAAACTGACCCTGGGAACTACAGACCCATAAGTCTAACCAGCCTCATCTGCAAGGCCATGGATAGAATTGTGATGGACTTTATCAACAAGGTCATAGGCGACGTCCAAATGCTGGACCCAACCCAGGCTGTGTTAAGGGTAGCTCATGCTTATTAAACCTTGTAGAATTCTTAGAGAATGTCACCAAAAGCCATGGACAAAGGTAAGACAGTGCACACAGCCTGTCTCAGCCTTGCCAAAGCTTTCAACACAATTCCCCACTTTGGCATCATTGAGAAACTCTACCAGCTAGGGATTAACCCTCACATTATTAGATGAGTAGCCAGTTGCCTCACTGACAGAACACAGTCTGTCAAAATTGGTGACTCCGCCACCACCAGTAGACCCGTCACCAGTGGAGTATCACAGGGGTCTGTACTGGGCCTCTTACTGTTTGACATCTATTTCTCAGAAGTCCTGGCCAAAGTAGAAAGCCTCTGGCTCACTAAGTTCGCTGATGATTGCAAACTGGGAGTAATCATTGAGTCCCCCCACAATGTCAACATATTACAAGAAGGGTTAACACAAACAAATGATTGGTGTCAAAGCCATGGTCTAAAACTGAATGCAAAAAAATGCATTATTATTCCCTTTGGCAAAACAGAATTCCCTGCAAATTACAATATTGACAGCACCCTGAGTCCCAATCCAGTGGAAAAACACAAAATCCAAAAGGTACCAAAACAAATCAAAGGCAGAAGGTTGCGTGCAGCAACTGTTTTATTTGGTAAACCACTTAAAACCAAAACAAAAACTTATATATATATTATGCACTTTCATCCCTTATCGAAACTTCATCAGAATGTAAAAACAGTTAAAACATCCATGGATGCGTGTATTAAAGTTTTGTAACTTAACAACTGTTTTTATATTCTCATAGATGTGTGTATAAGAGTTTTATAACTTAATTCTTTTTATATTCTGATGAAGTTCCGATAAGGGATGAAAGTGGTTCATGCATATGTAATTTTTTTTGTTTTGGTTTTAAGTGGTTTACCAAATAAAACAGTTGCTGCTTGCGACCTTCTGCCTTGGATTTGTGTCAATCCAGTGATGCAAGATTTGGGTGCACAGGTTGATAGCAATCTGAACTTCGACTACCAAGTTTGCACAGTGGTAAGGAAAGCCTTCTATGTAGCGCACCTCATAAGCAAGGGAATAACATCCAGGTCAAGGGATGTTACAACTCCCCTGTACTCGACCCTCATCATACCATTAATAGAATGCAATGCACCCTTTTGCATTTGTCTCACCAGACAACTGCAGCAGCTGGAGAGACCTCAGAGGTTTCTCACTAAGAAAATACAGGGACTCCAAACCATGAACTACTTGGACAGGCTGAAAGCCTGTCACTTTACTCTGTATCGTATAGGCTGCTGAGAAGTGACTTGTGCCTGGCCTATAGGGCAGTCTCTGACCCTGCTCTAATGGAAATCTGCATATCTGCAAGTCAAATGGCACACAAGTCACTCACTCTAGGGATCTGAACCTAGCTTGTGACTTTAACAGAACATGCTGGCGTGACAGATATGTCTCCCAGAGACTGCAGCTTCTGTGGAATAGACTTCCTATTCACGTAAAACAGAGCTCCTCACAGACCCTATTCAAATGCAGCCTAGATAATTGGATGGGAGACTGCAAATTCACCCCTGAGGTGGCACCCATGTCCCACAGGGTTAGCCAGTGTTGATTACAGACCCACTCAGTTCATACATTCTTTCTAAGAACTATCCAAAAAGAACAACTAGGGATACTTGGGAATTTACATGGCCAAGCTTGTAAAGCCTCTAGGGCTGCTAGCCTAGTAACCACATATGAACCTATAATGCAAGCCGTTCCTTCCAGTTTCTCTGAAGCAGCAGAAAATTTCAGGTTTTTCCTACATGCTCTGTACTCTAATTCTACTGTTTTTTTGAAACATCTATTCTTTAGTAGTCTCGTACTCAGCCAGCCATTTATTCATTTTGACCTCTGATTTTTGCAGGCTTATCAGCTTATCTGAATATCTGTTTAAACTTCTTCCATTTTTCCAGTCTTTTATTAATTGAGTTGATATACTTCTGCAATGTTCTGCTTATTTTAATCAGCTCTGAGCATATTTGACTTATTTTTTTCCTCTAGATTACTAAAAGTCCTGTCTTGCACTAAAGTTGGAACTTGAACTGCTTTTTGCTGAACAGCTGCAGGATTTTTCCCCAGACAGTGTCTTCTCCTCACCTTTTGTGGTTGATTTTCTTTCAGGTGTTGAAATTTTTTCTCTCTGGCATCCAGGCAGTGCACTTTGTTGCCAGTAACTTAAATTTAGCCAAAAAAACCCCAAATTGACTGCCTTTTCTGAGTTTCTGTTTTCACAGAGAGAGATGAAAGTAAGCTTTAAATCAATGTGTAGCTATGTTGGAAGAGACTCTGGCTTGCTGTTTAGATGGAAGCCTCAAGGTACTTTCTTTGCTGGCTCCAGCTTTGAATCTGATCAGCACTTCAACATTCCCAAACCCTGGTTATCAGTGGCTCCAGTTTCTTGTCAGCTGTACTCTCCCTTTATTCCTTTTACTCCAGAACTGGAGTTTTGTTTTTATGGAGTCTTTCCCTCATCGGGTCTACCTGTCTCTCTTCCTGGCCCAGGAGATTACTCATCCCTTGCCTCAAACAGGTATTCTGCTTTCTATAGCTTTCTCGAGGTCTGTGAGGTACTCCAGGAGTGTTTAAGAATCTGACTTGGACCAGCTCATGTGAACCTTTCTAAAGACCCAGATGAACCTAGGAATCATTCCCTCTGTCACAGCCCAAATGGTAGGGGGTCTTGTCCTTTTGGCTCAAACACTTGTCTCTCCTTCTCCTGCAGCCCAGATTTCATCACCGGTGACCATAGTTCTGACAAAAAAAAAACTTTATCACCCCTTTGTTGGTGCTGACAGCATGGCTGCCTTCTACCATGATGTACTGTGCTCCAGTTCTTTCAAAGCCATGTGCATTCTAGATCCGTGGGGTTGGAACTGAGGGCCTGGGGTAATGTTCTGCTCTGAGGTTTAGAGTCGTCCCTGCCCTTGGGTGCTTCAGCTGCAGATGACTCATCTCCATTCTCAACATTGGACCCAGCTGAGTTGGTGGCTGAAACCAGGATTTCTCCTAGATCTGCAGATTGAAGAGGATCCTTTTCCAGTTGTCCAGCCTAAGCATTTGGTGTTAGATGCTGTAGAAAGGATTTTATCTCCATCTAGATGCACCATTGTTGGATCTTTCCTGATCCTCCCATGCTTCTAGGGTCGTGGGTGTGTGATAAGTGTTCCACGGGACACCCTGGAGTGATAGGCTTTAAGCAGATCTTGACCCAGTGGTCCCCTACAGCCTCCTTGCCCCTCCCCCTACCAGGGGTGCACAGGAAGAACCAGTGCAGGAGGAAGCACTTAGATTTCCCTGAGGCATCACTTTCTCAGTGAAGAAGGGTCTCGATAATCCCTCTTGTGATAACTCTTCTTTTGGCAATGTTCTAGAATTGATGAGGCAACGAGTGGAGATGGACCACTGTAGCCCCATTTTCTGAGGGTCTTTTTTCTTGAAACTTGTGGTGCAGGGCCATCCACATTTTGGGTAGTACCCTCTACAGGTGCAGTTGCCATTGATGTGTCCCAGAGATCTTAAAAAGCTCGATGTGGTGTAGTGCATCTCCTTCAAACTGGGTAAGTTGTTGCCCTCCTTAAGGATAGGCCATTTTGGAGCAAAGATCCCATAGTTGATGACATTATTGTTGCAGCCACAGAGGAGGAGATCTTTTGACGACCACATTGGTTCATTGGCCAAATAGAGAGTCACGTGTGTTGGACTGATTTGAAAATCACACATATGTTTCAGCCATGTTTACCCTCCATTCACTGAATTGTATGGCACACTTGACTAGAATTAATTACCCTGGTGCGTAAGTCAGTGGCATCACAACCATATCTCAAGGCCAGGAAAACCTTGGAAACTTGGTTGTAGACATTGTTTTCAATGTCCAAAATGTCCCTGAAGGTTTTATTTAATGATGCAAATGGTGTGGCATGGGCAGCAGGCATCAACACTTAGAGTTCACCGATATGCCTGGATGTGATTATGTAATTTTGCGACATGCTTCAAAGCACCCTTTCTTAATGCCCCTTTTGGTGGGTCCACTTGTTTGCTCCCAAGGTTCAGGGCACACTGACCAGGAGTGAACAAGAAGGAAGAACATAGTCTGCTCTGGTAGTTCGCTTTTCTGTCTCACAGAGGTCCTTCACAAGGAACGGGGGGGGGGGGGGGGGCTCTTCTTCTGCAAATCACAGCAGTTTTCCTGGGACACTCTAGGTGCTCACTGAGGCAGGGAGGGGAACTTTACTAGATGCCACCTAAGAGACAGGGGTGGTACATAATATAAAGGCTTCAGAGATCCCTTCTCTGGCAATCCTTTCCATCACTCCTAAAAGTTTGCCCAGCTGCTACACTTTGGTGGCTGTTGGGCTGCTTGTCTGTCCCACCTGCATGTGTTGGCGACCATCAAGTTGGATGCCTGGGTATTAAAACTCATTTCCAGATTACTATATTTTTTGAAATGGAATGAGTAGTTTTGCCTTTTTTTATTTTAGAGAAGCACAAACATGGAATGCTCAATGTTGGTGCAAATGTATACCTTTTACATTCTATAAACCATGGTCTTAAACTCTTGAGTACATAGAGGCTCTGGAGGCATAGCTGAGAGAAACTGTTTCTGTGCAGTAGCAGTGTAAACACTGATAAAAGTATTATTCAAGTATCGCTGTAGGCATGAGCAAGTTAAATGTCAAAATCAATGCAGCTGTTTACTGGAATTGGAGTATAGCCTTAAAACAGATTAGCTAAAACAGATATAGATTGTTAAAATGAAGAAATTAATATTCTTCAGAAAGTTAGCTTAGCTGTTGAATTGCCTGGAGCTATCTCAAAACAGCAGCAGTTTAAAAGAACACCAAAAGAACAGAGTGGGAGGCTGGGAAAATTCTGTAGGCATTTAGTTTTGTCACTGAATGGCCTAGAACTGGCTTAAAGCAATCATAACTCTGAGGTAGCCTGGCTCTTATTTCTCCCGCAAGAAGAAAACTGGGGTCTAATCTCAAAAATAATTATCCTTCCACAGGGACTAGACCTGGAGTGTACTTCATTTTTTGTTTTATCACCACTCAAAACTTCTTCATAAGGTTTTTGTACACTGAACCAGTGGCATCACTTCCAGATTAAAAAACCCTAATTCTACTATATTTTCAATGCTGATTAAAGCTGACAAGTAAATACACACACACACACACACACACACACACACACACACACACACACACACACACATAGAAAAATACAAAACGGCCATGTCCGAGCTATTACAACCCCCATCCCAGATCTACAAATATAAAAAAATACAGACCCAATTTCTCATTTAATTCATTATAAACTTCACACCCTGCAGTCATAACATTGCCTCGTACACACAACACCCAAGATTTAACAATGGCCATCTAAATCAAACCCCACCAGAAACAGATGAAAAACATTTAAAACTAAAACAGGGACTACGACTTGTCATTTAGGAAGCAGTATTGCCAGCAAAGAAGATAGAATTGCCGCGGTAGTACAGCGGTTCCGTTGTTGCCTCACAGCAAGAGGTTCTCCCATTCGATTCTCAGCTAGTGTGCGGGGATTGCCTTCTGTGTGGAGTCTGCATGTCCTCCCCACAGTCGAGTGACCTCCGAAAGACATGCGTGAATGGGTGTGCCTTCGCTGAAGGTTGAGTGTCGGGCTGGCAACTTGGCACCATAAAAATCGATTGCCAATCATTAGTGGACCAGAGTTCCGCTGTGGTGACCCCTAACCGGGAAAAGCCGAAAAGACAAACAACAACATTGCCAGCAAAGAAGATCTGAGCCAAAGTAGCTAAACTAACTAAAAACAAAACTAAAGTGTAAAACTAACAAGTCTTGCACCTAAAAACATCAGGAGGACTGACGTGCTGGCCTGATTTTTGTTTTTGATTTTGACTTGGTTTCACAAAGCAGTCTGTGTTTCTGTATTTTTATAGCTTAGACATAATAAATAAGATGGTTCTTTTTCCTGATTTGTGCTGTCAGCATCTAAAAGCATTTATTGGACTAGTTTCATTTTCTTCAGTACAGAGTAAGTAAACATCCATGCTGTGTTGACAAGTACTTTGTCCTTTAAAGAAATTTCTGGTCCTTCCCATACTCCTGCTTTACTGTGAATTTACCAGGTCTTTTTTTGGCAGCTCTACTCATTTGTCTGAAACTGACTTTTGTCACTTCAAAGAGCTAGTAAGGCAGATGAAACTTGATTTTCACAATGTCCACTTTTTGACAGCATCTGGAGAGCCCTTCTACACAGAACTTGTTGCCCTTTAAAAACATACATTTGTTTTTTATTTCATGACTGAAAGCAGCATTTTAAGAATGGTATTTTTTCACAATATTGTAAGTTTCCTGCCAGAGACCATTATTTTTAGATAAGGCCTTATTTTTTTAATTTGGAGTCTATTTTTTGTTAAAAAAATGTACTGTGTTAGTGAACTGTTAATGTTTGTGCATGAATTTAAGGATTGGGAAGTGTTTTAAAGGGGTGGAAAACATTTTTGTTGAAGTGCTTGTGTACATTTCATGACAACTTACCTATTATTTTTTCTGTCATAATCTATTGAGTGTTACTTCTTCATTGCTGACAGGATATTAGTGGTGTGCTGATACTTTTATTAAAAAAGGCAGACTGTGCATGTATATGCTGCTTCTGAATACTTGCTTGACAAGTTATCTTCCAACTGACTCATTCCAATACTTCTTACTGGCTTTCAGACCACTTCCTCTGCTGTAGCTTACATATTTAATGCAGTCCTGATGGCGCTTCTGTATCTAAAAAGAAGAAACAGCATAATAAAAGTGAGCCCTTGCCACCACCATGGGCTCTGTCAGTACCTTAGCTGTTGGTGAGTAAACTTGCAGTGTCCATTTGTTGTCCCTCAGACCACTCACTTGCTTTCCAGCTTCCTCTGTTGTACTCCTTTCAGCCAGTATGGATCAGGGGTCAGCCTCATCCTCTTCAGCTGCTCAAGTATCCGATGCAGGGATAGGAAAAACATCTTCTTTGGGTCTAGGAGACACTCCGGGGACTGATTCTCAAGGTAACCAGGGTTAGAGAACTCTTGATAGGGCTGAACTACCATCTCTGAGTCAGCCTTCTGTCAGGGTGAATCATGCAAGAAAAAACGGAAAGACATTGCACATCTGAAGACATGGTGTCTCTTATAAAAAAATTGTTTTTGCCTTAGCCAGGCAGTTATTACAGGCTGTCAATCTTGGTTCTCAGAAATCTTTACCTGAGGGTAAATGTAATTAAATTCCTGAGAAAAATCTGTCAGAGGATTCTTACATAGACAAAGACGGGCCTTCTTCTTCTCCTGTGGATTCCCAATTCCATAGCTCTGAATCCAAGGAAACTTGGTTCTCTGCACCTCCTTTGGAGTAATTTTCTTTTTCTCAGACTTTTTCTAGCATTAATGAGGTATTTTTGTAGGAACAGATGGATGTTCCCCCTGATTTGAGAATATATTATATGTTACAAGTGGATATACCTCATTCTGCACTCATCCTTTCCACATTTCCAGCATTGGAGGATGAGTTAAATGTTACCTGTAGTAATCCTGACTCAACCTTTAGTTCCCAAAAAGACTGATAGATTGTATAAAGTGCTTCAGACTAACACATTTTTGTTTTCTCATCTTAGATAATATTTTGCTACAATATCTGTCTCTTCACTAGCTGGGAATAAGCTATTACTTAATACCAACACCACCCCTGTGAACAAAGAAGGAAAGGTATTGGACAGATTTGGCAAGAGAATTTTCTCTTTCTCCAGTTTAGCTTACAGAATACTTAACTACCAGGCACACATTTGGAAGTGTATTTTGTTTTGTTCCAGCAATTTGAGGAAATACTCCACCTTTCTTCCTTCAGAGGATAGCTCCTTTCTGAATTTTTATTAATTATTTACATGCTTTAAAGAGTGTATAGACTGGACCTATACTCCGTTGTCAAACAACTCTAGCTAATTGCTCAGATTTTTCAATGTTTTTTTTAAACATTCTTATTAAATTATCACTTAAGTCATAGATACATGTACATTAGTAGAAAAGAAAACAAACCATATTAACATTTTCTTTTATTGACATGCATTTTACATTTCATATGTATTTTCTTTCTTCATAGCAACTGCCATTAAGTCCAGTATTACATAAATTACTCAATTCCTGCTTTCCCTTAAACCTCACTCCTCCACCTGGACATTTATGCTGTGTGTATTGTTTCCACAAATTACATTTACAGCAGTAGCGTTGTTACCTCACAGCAAGAGGTTCTCCCGTTCGATTCTCGGCTTGGTTTGGGAGTGCCTTCTGTGTGGAGTCTGCATGTCCTCCCCGCGGTTGGGTAGCGTTCAAAAGACATGTGTGCGTAAATGAGCATGCCTTCAGTGAAGTTTGGGCATCGAGCTGGCACCTCAGCGTTTTGTAAAAAATCTACTGCCTGTCATTAGCGGACCAGAGTTCCGCTGTGGCGACCCCTTATCGGGAAAAAGCCGAAAGACAAACAACAACTATGTCATTTGCTCCTTACCATTCTAAAGATCCCACTTCCTGTTCTTTTATCTCTTATTACAATATTCAATACTTCAAACAGAGTTGATTTAGATTTTGATTTCAGTTCTAGTAACTGTATTTTTGGCACCCACTAGAATTAAACTTAATACATCTGGTTTATTTGTATCCAGTACCTTGGTTCCTTTGCCATTTCTCTCCAGTAAATTCCAACCCCATCTTGCTTATTTTCTCTATCCATACTTGCAGTCATCCCTATTGCCAGAATCTCCTTTTTCCAGTCCTATGTTGGATTAGTTCTTAGAATACTTTCAGCAACTTTATGAATATAATATTCTGTATGGTTATTGTTACTCTCCTTAATGATCTGCATCCAATATTCCACTCTTGTATTTATTTCTTCAATTCCCCCAACCCCCGCTTCGTCATGATCACCCTGGTAATTCAGTGTTGATGCCTTTTAGTTACCTCTTTCTTGAAGACATGCAGCAGGTTATTAAAGAAGGTAAGAAACTCTTATATTGGCAAGTGGAAAGGGTTTTCGTGTTGGCACCTAGTCAGTAACCAGGATCCCATCATGATTATGTACCATTTGTTCAGAAATATTTGTTAAAGTTAATAGCCAGGGGCCTTCTGTACTTCTTTGTCAAGGTACATCTTGCAGCCATTTAAACATGTCAACCCATGGATCTTGCACTCTCTTCCATGTTTTGGTAAAACAATTTCTGAAAGGAGTTTTACATCTGAGATCTCACCCTAAACAGGTTACTCCTTTGTAGGATCATAACTTTCTGTTGGAAAAGTTAGTCATGTCTCCATTTGAACTTGCACATTAAGCAGGTTTAAGGATCATTAAATGGAAAGTTGCTGTTCTCATTGCTCTGTCATCTGCAACAAGGGTATCTCAGTTGCAAACCTTATCTCGCCTTCCACAGGGATAGGGTATCATTAAAAATAATGCCATCATTCATGCTCAAGTTTGTTTCAGAGTCCTCTTTGAATCAAACCATCAATCTCCTGGATTCTACACACTCTGGATGACTTAGGCAGCTCATGTACTATTTTGACAAGTCCTTTAGGAAAGTTGATGAACTATTTATTTCTAATGCAAGGAAAAAGAAAGGACAACTAATGTCAAAGCAGACTATTTCCAGGTAGTTTTCCTCAGCTATTGCCTTTTGTTATGCCCACCCTGGTAATCATGTACCAGGTAGTATCAAAGCTCACTGTACTAGAGCCTTGTCTTCTCTGATGGCATATGTGAAAGGATGGACTTGAAATATGCTAAAGGCAGCTACATGATTCTCTGTACGTACCTTTACAAGGCATTACAAACTAGATTATTTTCTAGAGCAAGACTGGCTTTGCTAGGACCTCTCTCTAGGGGCTCCTGGATCCATATCCTTCCTCCTCCTCCCAGGTTGGATCAGCTTTGGTAATCAGTCCATATAAACCAAGGGCTACTGCAGCAGTGGGAATGATGAACATAGAAAAGTTGTGTAAGTTGCACTTATCCTTAACAGTAGATGTTGGAATACCTCACTCCTGCAGCAGCCACACAAATCCTCTTTTCCACTTTGTATTTACTGGGATATAAAACTGTTGATTTGTGCATTTTTACTGATTCAGGATGAGTATGCTCCTTTTTAACCTTTGGACAAGAAAGTCTTGAAGCTTTTTGACTCTGACAACTGATTTTCCCTCTTCAGGGCTGAACTGTTAGAAGTCAGGTTTAAGGTGTGTGTCGGAGGAGCTAAGCTGTTTTGAAAGGGGTGTTGCATAGCAAACCGTCTAGAAAATAGGTGGCTCCTCCTTGGGATTTTAATTTTGTCTTGGAAAAATGAAATCTGTTGTCAATTTTCATTCTTCCTCAACTAATGGGATCAGATCTGACTCGGTCGTTATACTAGCTTGTGGCCTCCAGCAATTTCTCTAGCTCCTTTCCTATCCATAATGCACGACCCTTAACATCTCTCAAATCTCGTTTGCAACCTTAGCGTCTAGATGTTGGTCACCTTCAGCTCTCGAGTTTACAGTGAGAGTAAGTTCTTTTTTGATATTTTCTTTCTAAAAACTCCTTATATACCACAATTTCTTAATCTTTAATTTTAAGTTATTTCTCTGTCCTTTTCCTTACACTTCTGAGTGTAAACTTTCCTACCATCATTGGTAGACCTAACTTTCCTTCCATTCACCCTTCTTACATTTAGTGTATTCTTTAATTACCATAGCTGGTATTTTGCCTTTTTCTGCAAGATTATTGTAGTTCTTTAATACCATTGCTGGTATTTTACCTTTCCTCTTTTTTTTTCTGGTTAAAAAAAAATTAGTTTAGCTCTTCTCTCCTTATGATATTTTTTTTTCTCTTAAAATGTCTGAAAAAGGTCCAACAGGGTTTAAAAAATGTGATAAGTGTGGGCACAAGTTGCCTTATTCCAATGCCCACAATCTTTGTGTGTATTGCTTAGGTCCACAGCATTTGCAACAGGACTGTAGTATCTGTTATGGGTTCAACCCCCGAGCACTAGCAGACAGGAAGAGTAAGCTGATTTTAAAAGGCTTGCTGCCAACTTAATTTTCCAAAGCCATTACTGGGGTTCATTCCCTCCAAACACAAATCTGAAGAACCTACCAAGAGGTCTAAGTCTTCGGAATCTCCAGCCTGTTCTCCTTCAGAATCTAGGAAGAAAAAAAGAAAAACTGAATCCAAACTTACTTACAGTCCAACCCTCATTGGATCTGATTAAGCCTGTTTCGGATCTTATATCCTCGGATCCAAAACCTTTATGAAGAACTACTTACTCTGCAAGTCTGGATCTAGCCCCATCCAGTGTTCCCTCTCCCTTTTTAGTGAGGTGCTCAAAAGCACCATCCCTAGTAGCTTCTTGTTCCTCCAGGAGTCTCATGGAAGCAGATGTGGAGAGGATGATGAGGAAGTTCTTCACAGAGCAGATTCAAAGAGGAGTTATCACGGTTTCTACCCCTTTTGGTCAGGAAGTCCAATCATCTGCTACTCCAACCATTACAGCTCCTTCTCTAATCCAAACTGTAGTTTTAGAGTCCTCAGATCCGAGCATTCCACGTTCGTCTGGTTCAGATCGAAGAGAGCACTGTTTTCAGATCTGAATACTGCTCTAAGTGTTCCAGCTCGGACATTCTTGGAGCCAGATGACTCTCGGAGCCAAAGCATTCCTGTTGGATCCAGGCGGATGGAGTCGACTCTGAAGTTTTCAGAGCCATCTCTTCCTCTTAAGAGATGTGGCACTGGACAGCTTAGCTCCAGCTTCCTCCTCGGGTGGATTGTTCTTGAGGTGGAGGGAAGCGACAAGCCAGAAACTCCCTTTCTCGGCTCAGTTGTCTTCCTTCTCCCAGGAGTGATCAGCCTTTGAGGCTGTGAAGAGAGTGTCAGATGGGTCCTTCCCCCTTGGTTCCATCCTCTACTTCTCAGATGACTTTGCACCATGATTCTCAACATTCTACCCCACAGAGGCAGCCAGCTCAAGGCTTCTAGACTACCCAGCAGGGTATCTTAATGTCTTCTGATAGTTCACCAGACCACCCCACCGATGGAAGTCCCTAGGAAGAGAAAGTGCAAAAGGAGGCACTTGGACTCTCCTGAATAGTCAGTCACTGAGGATGCTGATTTCGATGAAGGAAAGAGGGGTCCCCAAAATCACCATCCGATGACATCTCATTCAGAGACATTTTTGAGATCCTTAAGCAGAAGGGTGTCTGGTCTGCCCAAGACCCTTCTCTGGAGGAATCAGTATTTCGGGGTGCCTTTGGAATTGGCCCATCTACCTTCTGGGTTACTCCACCCACCAATTAACTTATTAATCTGATTTCTAGGTGAGCGTGGAAGGAAACTGATACAATTGTACCAATTCCCAAGGGACCAGACCGGATTTTGGCACTACCAGTAAGCATGGAATTTTGAAGTAAAGGGGTGCCAGTGGATGCCATGGTCGTGGCAGCAGCTACAGAAAAGGAACAGAGTTCCATTGTCCATCCTCCTAATAGAGAGTCTCGGGGCGATAGACAGATTTGGGAAGCTTATTTATGCTTCAGCGACTTTTGCACTCAGATTGTTGAACTATTTTGCACATTTTACAAGCTTCAGAGAGATTTGATTAAGGAGCTGTCAAAATTTCTTTCTGGAACCAAAACTGCAGAGGCTCAATCTTCAGTAGTTTGTTTGTTGGCTACCTTTCAAGCTGTATCTAATTCATCCATGAGGCTTATCTCACACACTGCAGAAGGTGCCTCAGGAGCTGTGGGTTCAGATGTTTCCATCAGGATGCATGCCCGGATGAGCTTGTGTGATTTTGCAGAGCCCTTTAAGTCATCATTCGATAATGCTCTCTTTGATAGCACTTTTTTGTTTGACCCCACAGTAAAGGACACACACTGCAGGAGTGAGAAAAATGGAAAGACCCTCTCTGTCGTTGACATGCATTTTTCGACTCCACAAAAGACCTTTTCCAGAAATTAAAATGGAGATAAAAAAATTTGTTTAAAAAAATGTCAAGGTCCTTTCCAGGACACACGTGGAGGTAGTTCCCCCAGAAGCAGAGGAGTAGAGATAATGTAAGGTGACGCCCCCATGGCAGAGGAGGCCCGCACAACTGGTGGTCTAGAGATTCCTTTTCTGACAGACCATTTCAGCTCTCCTGAGTGGCGACCCAATTGCCTACCACTGGAAGCAGTCAGGGGGTCACTTATCCCTGCACCAGAGAGTCTGGTTAGATAGAACAAAAGACAGTTGGGTGCAGCAAATTCTTTCCAGAGGTTATATAATTCCATTTTCCCTACCTTCTCCAATGTCAAGAACATTTCTCGATGTTCCACCCAATCTGAGGAAAGCAACAGCAGTAGAAATCCAATAGCTGCTAGTAAAATGAGGCATCCACGAGGTCCCTCCAGACCAAGTAGAATCAAGAACTTACTCAAGATTCTTGTTATTGCCAAAGAAAACAGAGGACTAGAGACCAGTTTTGGATCTCAGTGCATTGAAGAAGTTGGTTCGACACACAATGTTCCAGATGGTCACGGTTCAGTCCATTCTGCCCTTTCTGGGCAAGGACAGCTGGATCTGGTTGATGGATGTTCAGGATGCATGCTATCATATAAAGATGAACAGATGATCCTGGAGGTGTCTGCACTTCTGGCTGGAAGCCAGTCGCTATCATTTCAAGAGCACTGCCTTTTGGCCTTACCACAATCCCCACGGTATTCACCAAGTGCACAGCAGTGGTAGCAGCTCATTTGAGACTACTAGGATTCCTGGTGTTTCCATATTTAGATGACTGGCTTATTACTGCCCCGACCAGGCATCGACTGATAGAAGCTCAAGATCAGGTGTTATAGACCTGTTCACATCTCGGAATAACCATAAATTACAAGTCTCATTTACAATCAAGCCAGACATTAGAATACATAGGAGCAGTAGTCAACACCGTGTCTATGGTAGCTTCTCTTCCACTATTAAGAATGCAAGCAGTACAGATGCAGGTCAGGAAAATAACTTGCAGTACCAGAATTTCAACCCGATTGACTCTGCAAGCCCTGGGATCAATGCCTTTAGCAAGACTCCACATGAGAATTGTACAATGGATGCTGGCATCACAATGGTCAATGCTTTCTCAACCCATGTCAGCAAAGATAAGAATAACTCCGGTATGCAAACAGTACCTTTCCTGGTGGATGCAGTTACAACAGCTGTGACAAGGTCATCCTTTCATCCTCCCTCAACCCATGGCTATAGTGACCACGAGCACTTCCCAGATTGGGTGGGGGAAGCATTTCCTGGAGAAAATATTCCAAGGCACTTGGTCTCCCGAAGAGGCCAACTTGTATAGCAATATTCTGGAGATGAGAGCAGTGCTTTTGGCATTGCAGGCATTCCAAGATTATCTTCCTTTCAGGACAATTGCATTCCAGACAGACAATATGTCAGTTGTTTGGTACATCAGCAAAGAAGGCGGAACCAGATCTTATCCCCTGGGTCAAAAAGCCCTTAGAATGTGGCAATGTGCAATATCTTCCAACTGCTTTCTAATAGCAACACATAATTTGGGGAAATCCAACATGATAGCAGACAAACTAAGCAGGTCCATCTTACAACCTTACGAATGGTCTCTCAACAGCAAAGTGACGGAAATGATTTTCAGTTAGTGGGGCCAGCCTGCCTGCAATATTTTTGCATCTCCCCAAAACAAGTGCAGCAGCAGCTTTGCCCTGATCCCGCCATCAGGGAAATCACTGAAGGATGCTCTACTCCGTGATCGGGCCCCTGGTCTTCTATATGCTTATCCTCCAACTCCCCTATTTCCCAAATTCTTTCAGAAAGCAGCTTGGTTGAAGAACAAAGTCATCCTCATTGCACCTTACTGGCAGATTTGGTTTCCCTTCTTTTGGCTTCATCTACTATATCCACCTTGGATTCTGGATCCAAGTCCAGACCTTCTGTCTCACCCGACAGGCATGGTTCACCCAGATATCTCAAACCTCAAACTAATAGCATAGTTTATCCAATTCCTTTAATAGCCAGGCAACCAATGCTCTCTTCCCCTGACTGTTCCATACTTTTATCTTCCCATAAACCTTCTAATAGGAAACTCTGCAGGAATAAATAGAAAAGGTTTGTTTATTGGGCAGAGCAGAATCAGATACACCCCTCCTCAGCTCCAGTTCAATCTGTTCTTTAATTTTTAGCGAGTTTATTTAATAAGGGCGCTAGTTCACTCATTACAAACTGGATTTGGTTCCACCCTGGAATTTAAGCAGCTGGGGACTCTATCCATTAGTTGAGAAATGAATGAAAGTTGACAACATCAAATACAAAAAGTTATGTACTTACCATAACATTCCATCTGTGTTGTCTATTTTCATTCTTCCTCAACTCCCCACCCACCATCCCCCACCATTTTTCATGACTGACTTCTTAGGTTCATAAGTTCATAGGATATTACTAGGCTATTGCCCCAATTGTCTTTATAAGCCTAGCTGTAAAATCCCAGTATAGTACTAGATGAGAGATATTGTCTGTGCCCAAGGTTTTTCTAGCTAGGATTACCCATGTCCAGGAGAGAAGCAGAGGCAATCCCTGACAGAAATTTACATTTTTGCATCCAGTCGTCCAGGTTGCACTTAAAACAGGGTCATGGAGGTGCTGTGCTTGACATGGATTGGAAGACTATTCCAAAGGAGTGCCAGCCTCTGAGAGATGTATCTGTCTCTCCAGCAGGTCCTATTTATTTAGCAGGCTAGATTGCAAGTCACCTCTAAGTAGTCTGTACGTTACTGAGTACAGTGACTTCAGTCTGTTGGAATAAGACATGTGCTGGAAACCCTGAATTTTCTTACTTAGAAATCTCTGAGGTCACTCAAGCTGCTGCAAGTGTCTGGTACGGTACATACCAAAGGAATCATTATATTCAATAATCCGCCTAATGAAGGACGAGTACAGGGGAGTTATAACCTCTTTTACTCTTGAGGTGATGCCTTTGCTTATCAGGTGAGCAACGCAGAAGGCCTTCCTCACCACAGTAGATGCATGATGGTCGAAGTTGAGATCACAGTTAGCTTGTGTTCCCAGGTCTCTCACTACAGAATTGGTACTTAGGGTATTATTGTTTATTTTATAATCAGCAGGGACATTGTTTTTACCGAAGGGAATAATGATGTGATTTTAGCATTTAGTTTAAGACCATGGCTTTGGCACCAATCATTGGTCTGTGTAAGCCCCTTTTAAAGAACGCTGAAATCGCAAGGGGATTCAGTGATAACACCTAATTTGCAGTCATCCGCAAACTTGGTTAGCCACAGCCCCTCCATTTTGGCCTGGACTTCAGGGAAGTATATGCCAAAGAAGAGGGGGCCCAGCACTGACCCTGTGGGACCCCACTGGTGACAGGTATGCTGGTAGAAGTGAAGTCTCCCACTCTGAGTGTTGTCGATCTGTGAACCAGTTTGCAGCCTACCTGACAACATGCAGTTGATTTTCAACTGGGTTTAGTTTGTCAGTGATGTCCAAATGTGGGATTGTGTTGAAGACCTCAGCCAAGTCATGATAGGCTGTGTGCACAGCTTTGCCTTCATCTATGACTGTGGTCACATTCTCAAAGAATTCCACCAGGTTTTGCAGGCACAACCTACCCTTCACAAAACCGAACTGGGACAGATATAGGGTTTGGAGATCACCTATATCCTTATTTATGAGATCCATCTGTTATTGTACATACTCACTCATTTTATGTGTTTGTGTTAATATTTTTGCTTGTTGTCTTAATTACTGAAAATGCGTTTCTGACCCAGTGGACTTTCCTGGTTAACATATGTCAATAAATAAATAAATAAACGATTTGTTCCATTGCCTTACATCTGAGGCTGGTTAAACTTATGGGTCTGTAGTTATCTGTGTCTGTTGCAGAGCTGCCCTTGTGGAGGGGGATAGCAGTCACTGTTTTCCATTCACTGGGGACAAAGCCAGTACTCAGGCTGTGGTTGAATAGGGTGCCTAGTGGACTAGTTAGCTCTTTTGTAAGAACATCAAGAAAGCAGCCCGGAATGCTATCTGGTCCCATGTAGTTTGTGTTGTTAGTGTTGGAGATAGCATGGATGACTTGCTCTTTGGAGATACAGAGAGGAGGTGATGTTGAAGACATGGTTTGTGGTATGCTTGGAGGATAGGGGGGTAAAATGTTCACCAAACCTGTCTGCTGGCAGGTTTGCAATTTGCGCAGGGTCAGTACGTGTGCAATGCCATCCACAGTTAGTTCAGCACACATGTGAGTCCTACCTTTTAGGTTGCAGATGTAGCTGAAAAAGGCCTTGTGGTTATTCTTGGCATTGGTTGCGAACTTTTTTTCTCATAGTTGCTCTTTGAGGATTTTACAAGTTGTCTTATTTGCTTATTTCGGTCGAAGAGGCTGCTTTTCCAATACTGGGTTCTCACTTTTGTATTTTTAGACAGCAGCTTCTTTCACTTATTGTATAATCTGTTAATGCTAGACGATCACCAGGATGGTTTGTGTTTTCTTGATGATCTTACTTTAATCCTATCAGGCACGGTTGTGTCTATACATTTGTGTAGATGTTTATACAAGGCATCAGTGTATACCTTAGTATGGCCGTCAGAGCCATCTGTGGAAATTGGAAGTCTGTTATACCTTCCTTAATACCATCCCTTAGTGAGTTTTTTTAGCTTGACTTCTCCTTTGGGGAGTTCTGGTGCTAGTTCTACTTCAAAAATGACTGATTTGTGGTTGGATTTAACCAGTGTGGGCCCTACACTTGACGCATTGCATCAGTCACTCATATTGGTAAGAACCAGGTCACAAATATTAGAGTCTCTTGTAGGGTGGTGCATTATTTGTTCCAGGACATTTGAGTTAGCAAACTCCAGGAACTTTTGTGCGAGTGAGTTTGGGCTCATATAAGATTCCCAGTTAATGGAGGGATAGTTGAAATCCCCCATGACTAGGGTGTTAGGTTGTAGATTGTCCCAAGTAGGTCTAAATAAGCTGTGTGGGCTTCTTGGTTCATGGAAGGGGACTTGTAACTGACAATGCCATAAAGGAAGTCTTACCCATTGTAATTTGGACTTGGAGTAACTCCATAGAGTTATCTTGTCTAATCAGGCGTAATTGTCTTTAATAAAGATAAATACTCCACCTTCTTTATTCTCACACCTTCAATTTGCGGTCTGAAAGTGTAGAAGGCATTGTATCCTTGCAAGGCCGGGGTACTTTCTATGGCCTTTAACCAGGTTTCTGTGACTGCACAGTTGTCAACATCTTCCAGGGAGAGGAATGCTTACAGAAAGTACAGTTTCTGATATAAACTCCTAGTGTTTAGCAGCATAATCCTTAGTTTCTTTGTGTTTCATATTTTCACTTTGGAAATATTATTTTTGTGACCTTGCCTAAAAAAGGCATAATGGGGGAGGTGAGTGCATTAGCCATCAACTGAAAGCCTAGAGGTCCCAGGTGAAGTCCATCTCTGGCAAAGCAGCATGGTCTTTCCACCATGTCGTCCCAAGCTAACAGGAACTGGATCCCCTTAGAATACCAGAAAATAAGCCAATTATTGAAGTCACTCATTTTTTGTTTATATTGTGGTATCATCCTAGGTGAGGGTAAAATGCTGCTCAAAGCTAGGGACATACCTGCCTGGGACACATATTCAGGGAACTCAATTATGCCTCTCTTCATATATTCCAGAGAGGTACATCTCAACTCGTTCACACCAACATGAACTATGACAGAGTCATAATGGTACTTTTTGTTGAGAGACTTAAGTGCATGTGTGATCTGACGAACCTTCCGCCAGACAGCTGACTGCAACTTTCTCTTTGTTTAACATGGTGAGTGGGGCATCTGTATGTCTTACTATAGAGTCACCTATAACTAAAGCATTTGGAATAGATGTGCATTGTCTTAAGAGCTTATTTGGAGAGACACTGGTGCTAGTGTTTTTATGTGTTTTGGGTACTTTGGGTGTTTTGGAGGTCTCGGGTGTTTAGGTAGGTTTCTGGAGAGAACCTCCGCATATGAAGGTTTATGAGTTGGGTGCATATTATGAGTAGGAGTCATGAAGTGTGATTTAACAAAGTGTTTAGTGTTGCTGTTCTGGGTATAAGAGAGCAGTGATTCCAGATTCTTAGTGTAGAAGCATCACTCGTAAAGTGTACTTGAGTGATTTAGGAGTAAAGGGTTGTCAGTGTACATGAGGCAGTTGCTGCACTGCCTCAAAATGAAAACATGTTAGCCAAGCTAGCAATAAGAAGCAGAGGGAAACTGACAGTCCATAATGCAAAATTTGAAACTAGTATCTCCGCAGGTGAGGAGAAAAGGATGAGGGCATCTGGTAGGAGGCTGTTTTAGGGGGACTAACCTGTGGGGTGTACAGTAGGAGAGCGATAGAAAAGGGGATCTATAGGGTCTGATGCTGATAGGTAGTAAGAGATAAAAATCACTTCTTGGTGGTTCACTGAACAGCTGAGAGCTGTTTAAGAACTGCTCCACTAGATAGCAGCCACTTCTAAGGAGAAAATACATCTGTTGGTGCTTTTGCATCTATAACTGCCAAGAGTTGCCCCCTCTGCATGGCAGTGTGCTGTGGTAAACTACATGCAAACAAGAGCAAAGTGGCTAATGCAAAGAAACCAATGAAAAGGCTCAAACTGAGCCCTGAACCAAAGAAATAGGTCAGACTGAGCCCTGGACCAGTAACCTTCAATTAGATAGTCCCGCTGTACACTCCTGCCATGGGGGTACGGGGGGGGGGGGGTCTTCAAAAGATGATGTCCTGATTTTTAGTGCTCAATCCTGAAACAGAAATGGATTCAGCCGGTCTGAATCCAGTCTATACTACGGTCAACAGATGTGCAATGGCTTCTGGAGGCATGAGACACTTCAAGGGCACCTCTGTTATGGCATTTCATTATAGTCTTCCTACCAAGCTACAAACAAGATGTGAGAGATGTTTGGGGTGGTGTGGCATTTCATTATAGTCTTCCTACCAAGCTACAAACAAGATGTGAGAGATGTTTGGGGTGGTGTATTATAGCTAGGGAAAGAGCTCGAGAGTTTGTTGGAGGTCACAAGCTAGTATAATGTCCGTGTTGGATACAATAATCAGATCCAGTCCCTTTAGTTGAGAAAGAATGAAAATGGACAACACAGAAGGAATGTTATGGTAAGTACATAACTTTTTTCTCTTGATCCATTTGAACCCAGCTCATCAGGCTAACTTGATGTTCTTGACATGGAAACAGTGTTCCTGATTGCTTACTTATGTATGAAGAGTATCTGAGTTGCAAGCTTTTATAGTGGGTAAACCTCATCTCATTTTCCACAAAGATAGGGTTTCCTTAAGAAACTAGTCTTTCATTTACGCCTCAAGTGGTGTCCAGATTTACTTTGTGCCAAGTTATCCACTTTTCCGTCTTCTTTCCAGAACCTAAAAGTGAAGGAAAAAAGGATACTCCATACTTTGGATGTCCACTAACTCTGGTAATATCTTGATAGAACTATACCCTTCAGAAACTTTGATCAGTTAGTTGTGTTGTAAAGGTAAGAGGAAAGTGCATTGTGTGTCAAAACAGACTCTTTCCAAATAGTTGTCTCATGCTATTACCTTCTGTCCAAGTAGGGATAAGGGCTCATTCTAGCAGGACCTTGGTTTCATCTGTGGCTTTTTGGAAAGGGTTGGATTCTAAAAGTATTGTAGAAACAGCAACTTGGTCCTCTTTGTATACCTTTACAAAGCAATACAGACTAGATTCCTTCACTAGGTCGAAGACAGGCTTTGTTAGTACCATTCTCCGGGGTCTCCTGGATCCTCATCCCTTCTTTTTTCAGTGAGTGTAAGCTGTGGTAGTCTTCCCATGTATCTTAAGGCTATTCCAGCAGTGATCAGTATAATGAACATAGTGCAGTTGTGTAAGTAAATGTACCATAACAGTAGATTGAATGATCACTGCTGCTGTGGCCACTGTCTCACTCATACCCCTTATTTTCGTTTGATTTTGTTGCCAGGGTAAAGATGTGTATTTTTATGGCTTTTCTGGCATTAACCTTTTTAAGGCCCTAGCCTCCATTTCTCATCATGAAAGCTGTGAAGGTTTTGGGGCCCAAACTGCTCTCTTTTTTTAGCTCGATTTGAGCTAACAGTTTGGGTGCGTGGAAGGTGTCCTTAATGTTTTGGAAGCTGGCCAGCTGGGGGTTATATCCGTAACGAGATATAACCCATATACCTAAGACAGCTGCAGTACTGATTATTTGAACAACTGCTTTTATGGTAAGTTTACTTTCATAACTGTAGATGTTCTTCGTGTTTCACTGTTGCAGTCATCACCTGTGGGTTATCCCTGCTGTGGTAGCCCTCGGCCGGCCCGAATACCAGAGTCTGTTTTTCTGCTTCAGCTGCTGTCGCCTGTAGACTGATGTCAGGTCATCAGTGCTATAAAGCAAGGCAGCTAATGCCATTACATCAGTCTTTTTTTTCCGTGGAGCCGTAGCAGAAGCAGTTCACAAGTGTGCTGGTCAGTAGCTACCAGAGTTCGAATCACAGCTGAAAATGTGTAAAGCTAAGTACTCCATTGGGGATCTCTTTTTCTTGCACTAACCAATGACCGAAAAAGTTAACAATTGTCTCGCCTGTGAAAATCAAATCCCACACTGAGACTTCCGTTCTTACTGTGTCACTTGTTTAGGCCCAGACCACGACGTAACCGCTGTCGGTTTGTTGCCCTCTTTAATGCAATAACTATTCATCGGAGAGCTCTTTTTGTTGATAGCTATTTTCGTCCTCTGCCTTCTCATATGGCGTTGTTAGCCATCCATCAGTAGACCCTCTGAAAAAGCGTAAGGATAAAGATAAAGACAGCCTTCCAACGACTCCTCCGCTAAACAGGTTGTCAGTACTCTGGAATTCAGTGAGGCACTTTCGCAGCCCCTGATGCCCGATTTGATTGCAATGCAGGCCTCTACCTAGACCCTTTCGGAGTCTGGTATGCCACAGAAATATTCTTAGTCTTCAGAGCCTTTGGCTGTCTCTGCCTCGGTTAGGTCTGACGCTGCTAAGCAGGTACCGGCTTCCAAGAATGTCTTTTGCACTAGCGATTCCAGTCAGAAACCGACATCTTCTCACCTGACTACCACTAATCCCAGACTAATGATTTCTCTTAGGCCTAGAAGCCAGGCCACCCCTAGGAAGTCTTCCTCTAGCCACCATTTTATCCCGCCCCTACACCCCAGGCCCAGATGCTTAAGATGGCGGAATATCTTATTTCCCTTATCAGGGGCAGTCAGGCCTCTTCTTCTAAAAGAAAAGACCCCCTACTCCTGAATTATTTACAGAGCAAGATTCTGAGGAATCAGATTATTCAGACTTGGAAGAGGATCAACAACCTCTTACTGCTTATGAGGATTCAGATGCAGAGGAATCCATCCCTGCCTCCCCATCAGAAGACTTCTCCTTTGGGGAAACCCTCCATACCCTCAGGGAGCATTTCCAATGGGAATCTCAGGATTTCTCTCATTCCAAGAAAAGGTTAAGAGAATTTCTAGACCTTCCTCAGCATAGACCTCTTGCCATACCCCCTGTTTTAGATGTGGTGGATGTTGTTTTCCTTGAATCCAGTTTAGCCCTGGATGCCCTTCTTCCTGCTCCCAGTAAGCCTGACAGGTATTAGAGTACCAGACACTCACAAATACCTGTACAGAAATCCTGCTACAGACCCGGAGGTCATTACACAGGGCTGGGAGCCAGAGCTAGTTCTGCAAAGAACCCTACTCCTTCTGATAAAGAGGCCAGAGCTCTGGACAGATGGGGTAAAAAAGTATACACCTCTGCAACCTTAGCCATCAGAGCTCTCTACTGTCAGTTCCATATATTAAAATATCAACAGCGCACTTTGGAACTATTAAGGCAAAAGATTTCTACTTTTCCCGACTGTGTCATTTCTAAGGAGTTAGCACATTTACTGCACTCCTTGTCAAGTGACTAGGCATGCTTTACACTGCGGATATTATGCACTAGAAGCCTCTAGTAGGGTAGCAGTGTCTGGATCTGTCATTCGGAGACCTGCATGGTTGAAGGAACAACCTCTACCTGATCATGTCAAGTCAAAGTTAATTGATGCACCTTTGGACAAAGACCGCTTGTTTGGGGAAAAAGCAGAAGAGGTGCTTAAAAAAATGGAAGGCAAAGTAAAATCTATGCAAACAGTAAAAGATTTCTTTCAGGGTCAACCTCCTAGATTCAGCAGGAACTTTCCCTCTAAGCACTAGTCCTGTCCTGTTCCCAGCAGCCAGGGGCAAGCTAAGCCCCACAGGGACAGGCCACCCAGGTCCCTACAGCAGGGACAACAGAGAGCCAAACAGTGGACCACATCCTCCTTCGTGTTTCACTGTTGCAGTCATCACATTTAGGTTATCCCTGCCAGGGTAGCCTTCGGCTGGTCCGAATATCAGAGGCTAAGTATTTCTGCGTCGGTTGCTGTCACTTCAGTACTGACATCAGGTCATCATTAGTATAAAGTAAGGCAGCCAACGCCATTACATCAGTCTTTTTTGCCATGGAGCCCGAAGCAAAAGCAGTTCGCATGAGTGCCAGTCAGACGTTATCTAATTTTCGTCTACCGAATTCAAACTGAAGTCTTCTAAAGCTAAGTACCCCGTTGGGGTTCCTTTTTTCTTGCACTAACCGATGTCCGAAAAAGTTAAAAATTGTCTCGCCTGTGGAAAGCAAATACCACACCGATATTTTCATTCTTACTGCATTACTTATTTAGGCCCAGACCACGACGTCCCCCACTAAGGCTTCTATGCTTTGTTCAGTGCCAGAACTATTCATTGTCGGGCCCTTATTGTAGCTAGATATTTTTGCTTACAGTCCTCGAACTCCGATATGGTTTCGGTAAGCCATCCGACAGCAGATCTTCTGAAAAAGCGTAAAGATAAAGACAGAGACAAGACCACACAGGTCCAGACCTACCGACAACGCTCTCGTTAAGCTAGTCATCAGTTTTCTGGTCCTCAGTGAGGTGCTCTTGCAGCCCCTGATGCCCAGTTCTGTGGATTTGCAGGCCGCTGAGACCCTTTCGGAGTCCGGTATGCTGCATGACTCTTCTTCAACTAAGGATCCTGCAGTCGTTTCTACCTTGGATGGGTTTGGAGCTGCTGAGCAGGTACCGGCTTCCGAAGAAGTCCTTTGCACTACGGATTCTCGACACAAACTGACGACTTCTTTTGCTTCTACCGTTCTTTCGAAAATTACCAAGTTTCTTAGGCCCAGGGTACGAACCACACCCAAACAACCGACGACCCAATCTCAGGCACCTGCTTCTTTGCCTCAGACCCAAATGCTTAAAATGGCGGAAGACCTTATCATGCTGATCAGGGGAAACCAGGCTACCCCCTCTGAAAGGAAAACAGATATGTCCCCTGTAGTTTTGTCTGAAGAAGAGTCAGACGACTCTGATGCATCTGAATATGAAGACATGCAACCCCTCTCTACTTATAAGGATTCTGATGCAGAGGGTTCCATTCCTTCAGCTTCTCCCCCAGAGGATTTTTCCTTTGGGGAAACCCTTCATACCTTAAGGAAACATTTCCAATGGGAGAGTCAGGACCACCCTCAGTCTAAAAAGAGACTCAGAATTCTTAGATCTTCCGCTGCACAGACCTTTGGCCATCCCCCCAGTCCTGGTTGTTGTGGAAGATGTTTTCCTGGAATCCAGCTTGACTCCTGACAACCTCCCTCCTGCACCCAGAAAACCGGACAGGTACTACAGAGTCCCTTACTCACACAAATTTCTTTTTAAACATCCTACTGCTGACCCTGAGGTAATTTCTCAAAAACTAAAGGGATTACAACCAACCTCTGCTAAGAATGCCACCCTCTCAGACAGGGATTCCCGAGCACTAGACAGATGGGGTAAAAAAGTATACACTTCAGCTACCCTTGCTATCAGGGCACTAAATTGTCAGTTCCATTTGCTAAAATTTCAGCAGCATACCCTGGAACTCCTCAAACATAAAATTTCTTCCTTTCCTGCTTGTGCAGAATCTAAAGAGTTACAAGAGTTAATGCATTCTGCAAGTCAAGTAACTAAACACACCTTGCACTGTGGTTTTGACACAGTAGAAGCTTCTTGCAGAGCAGCAGTCACCGGATCTGTCATTAGAAGGCATGCATGGCTTAAGGGAACAGCCCTTGCCAGACCATGTCAAATCTAAATTGGTGGATGCCCCCTTGCACAAAGACAACCTATTTGACACTAAGGCAGAAGAGGTCTTAAAAAATGTGGAAGAAAAAGCAAAGACTATGCAGATAGTTAAGGATTTCTTACAGGTCCAGCCACCCAGGTTCAGCAGGCATTGCCCCACCAAGCACTGGTCCTTTTCTGCTCCCACTAAGCCAGTTCAGGCCAGACCCCAGGGAACCAGACCCCACCAACAACAGCCACAGGGAGTACACAGATCTAAGCAGTGGACAACCTCCACTTCAAAATCAGAGAGGTGTTCTTCGTGTTTCACTGTTGCAATCATCACTTTTAGGTCATCTGCTTACAGTAGCCCTCAGTCGGCCTGATTATCAAAGTCTTGGGTCCTACGTCAGTTGCTGTCTCCTCTTCCATGATGTCAGGTAGCCAGGGGTATAAAGCATGCATCCGACACCATTACATTGGTCTTTCTTGCAGTGCGGTGCCTGACGCCGAAGCAGTTCACAAGTGCCGGTCGGCCAACTCCTGAAATTTTTGTTTTCGAGTTTCAGAACCAAAGTCTTCAACTAAGCTAAGTACCCCATTGAGGAAACTTTTTCTTGCTCTAAACCCATGTCAGTAAAAGTTAACAGTTGTATTTCTTGTGGAAAGCGAATACCTCAGAAAGATTTTCATTCGTACTGCATTCCTTGCTTAAGCCCAGACCACGATGTACCTCTCTGTCAGTTTTGTGCTTTATTTAAACCACAAACTATTTGTTGACAGTTTATTTATGCTTCTAAATATTTTGGTACTCGGTTCAATTATCCAGAAATGGATTTGGTAAGCCACCCGACTGCTGACATTCCAAAAAAACGCAAAGATAAAGACAGAGACAGACCGCATAGGTCCAAAGCTGCCGACGATGCTTCTCCTAATCTAGTCGCCAGTTCGCCGGTACTCAGTGAGGCGTTTTTGCAGCCCCTGATACCTGCTACTTCAGATTTGCGGGCCTCTACTGAGACCCATTCGGAGTCTTGTATGCCGCGAGATGCTTCTTCAACTGTGGAACCTGTGGATGTCTCTACCTTGGATGAGTCCGGGGCCGCTGATACAGGCACCGGCTTCTGAGGGTGCATTCAGGGTGGCCTAATGGTTAAGGTGTTTGCCTTACAAACACAAGGTGCAGGGTTTGAGCCTCACAAGGGCTAATTGGCTAGGCTTAAAATGGCTCGCAAGGGCAGTTAGCTTAGTACTAACCTATGAACCTATGACTTGCATATTAAACCAACACCATCTTCTTCTTCAAGGCCTAAAACTCAATCCATGCCTAGAAAACCGATGCCCAGACCGCATGGTCAGGCCTCTATGCCTAAAAAACAAATGATAAGAATGGCTGAAGACCTTATTACTCTAATCAGGGGAAGCCACCCTTCCCCTCTAAGAGACCTAGGACTGATTTTCCTTCTGATTCTTCTGATCAGGACTCTGAAATTTCTGTTTCTTCTGATGAACAGGATTTTCCCTTATCTACCTATGAGGATTCTGATGCAGAGGACTCCATTCCCTCTGCTTCCCCTCCAGAGGATTTCTCTTTTAGTGAAACCTTGCATACTCTTTGGGAGCATTTTCGCTGGGAAAACCAGGATTACTCTTACTCTAAAAAGAGGCTTAGGGATTTCTTACTCCTGCCCCAACACAGGCCTTTAGCTATCCCTCCTGTACTGGACATTGTTGATGATGCCTTCTCGGAATCTAGCCTGGCCCCTGACTCTTTACCTCCTGCTCCCAGAAAACCTGTTCGGTATTACAGGGTTCCTGACTCTCACAACTTCCTCTTTAAAAATCCTGCTGTGGATCCTGAGACCATTTCACAGGGACCCAAGGGCATTAAGGCTACTACTGCCAAAAATCCTACCCCCTCTGATAGAGACTCCAAGGCGCTGGATAGATGGGGTAAGAAGGTATACACTTCTGCAACCTTGGCCATTAGGGCCTTAAACTGCCCGTTTCATATGTTAAAGTAGCAGCAGCATATTATTGGATTGCTTAAACAGAAAATGATGTTGATTCCTTACTGTGCTAAAAATAAAGATTTACAGGATTTAATGCATTCTGCTGACCAAGTTAGAAAACATACTTTGCAATGTGGTTTTGAGTCATTAGAGGCATCTTGCAAGGCTGCTGTCACTGGGTCTGTACTTAGAAGGCATGCTTGGCTTAAGGAGCAATCTTTGCCAGATCATGTTAAAGCCAAATTGCTGGATGCTTCCTTAAACCAAGCAAAGCAGAAGTAGTACTTAAAAAGATGGAGGAAAAAGCTAAATCTATGCAAACTGTTAAAGATTTCCTGCAAGTTCAGCCTCCCAGATTTAGTAGGCATTGGCCCTCTAAGAATTGGTCCTTTCCTGCCTCTACCTGGCCTTCTCAGTCCAAACCCAGAATCAGCAGAACATCCAGGCTTCAGTCCCAAGGTACTCACAGGACTAAGCATTGGGGGGCTCCCACTTTCAAAGCAGGGATTAGTAAGACACTCCCCCTTATGGTAAACTGTCTCAATGACTTAACTAAAACTTCCAAGCCCTGCACAACTGACTGTTCGTTTGGGGGAAAGATTGCGCTGCAGGCAAAAAATTGGGAACTCATTACCCAAGACAAATGGGTTTTAAATATAGTTTCCCAAGGATACAGATTCCACTTCCACCCCTTGCCAACCCCAAACGGTTGGCCAGATCTACCCCCAAATCAGTGGACAGAGGCTCAAAAGCAAGTTCTCTCTCTCTGAAGCATCAGGGCTATTCAGCCTGTCCCAGAAGAAGAAAGGGGACAAGGTTTCTACTCAAGACTTTTCCTGGTGCCCAGGAAAGACAACTCCTAGCTTCCTTTCCTGGACCTGTGTATCCTAAACACATTTTTGGTGATCCCAAAATTCAAGATGCTAACTCTTCACCAGCTGCTTCCTTTGCTAGGCAAAGATGCCTGGTTGGCAACACTGGATTTAAAGGAAGCCTACCTGCACATCCCAATAAGGGAATCATGCAGAGGATACCTATGCTTCAAAGCAGGCTACATGCACTATCAGTTCTCTGCACTGCCCTTTGGCTTATCTACTGCACCCAGGGTATTCACAAAGTGCCTAGCTCTAGTCATTGCATTTTGCAGGGAAAGAAATATTCAGATATACCCATACCTGGACGATTGTCTAATTCAGGCAGAAAGCCAGGACATACTATTGAATCATGTGGCGTTTGTACAGAAATTGCTAACTTCTCTGGGGTACACCATAAATGAAAAGAAATCACATCTTGTACCCTGCCAACAAATTGTATTCCTGGGAGCAAGCTGGAACACAACTTCCCAGATGACTTACCTCACGCCAGAGAAACAAGTTCATTTGACAACCTACTTCAAACTACTGGCCACAAAGACCCAGCTTTCTGCAAGGAAAATACTGCAAGCCCTGGGGTTCATGGCCTCCTACATTCTCCTAATTCTATATGCATATGAAGAAACTAAAATGGTATCTAAAAACCCTATGGTGTGAACATTCTCAGGATCTAGAAGCAATGATTCCTATCATACCTTGTCTACAGATAGAGTTCCTTTGGTGGGCAGAGGCCTGCCACCAACACAAGGGACTGCCATTCACTCTACCCTCTATCGCCCAAACCCTAACAACAGACGCATCAGACTATGCATGGGGGGCTGACTTGGCAGGGAAGTGCATTCAGGGCAAATGGAACCCAAGTCAAATGCACCTGCATATCAATCAAAAAGAAATGTTAGCTGTACAGAATGCTCTGACAGCCTTCAAGGACCACATTCTTCCAGGACAATTAATGGTAAAGGCAGAAAACACCACTGGTATGTGGTACATAAACAAGCAGGGGGGAACCCACTTATACCCTCTCTGCAGACTAGCCATGGCTCTGTGGAACACAGCCTTGAGCTACCAAGTGCAACTACAGGCTCAATTCCTGCCAGGAAAGCTAAATACACTGGGAGACGAACTAAGCAGAAATTTCATGGACCCACATGAGTGGAAACTGGAACCAAAGATATTCAACATGTTGAGATACAAATGGGGGAACCCCGAGATAGACCTGTTTGCCTCCCCCCAGAACTACCAGTTGGACAAATTCTGCACAAGGACTCTCCACAAACAAGCTTGGAAAGTGGATGCCCTGTCCTTCACCTGGAAAAACCTATCAGTTTATGCCTTTCCCCCTCTGCCTCTCTTCTCCAAGGTAGTACTAAAGATCAAACAGGACAAACCAAGGACAATACTGATTGCACCAGACTGGCCACCGCCAACACTGGTACCCCCTTTTGCGCAGTGTGTCACTGCTGGCACCATGGCACCTGCCTCAGACCCCTGCCCTGCTGTCCCAGCAGGAGGGCCAGATTCTGCACCCACAGCTTCAAACCCTGAACACAGCAGCCTGGCTAATTACCTGATCTCTCCGTTACAATCCCTCAGTAAGCAGGTGATGGATGTCATTCTGGAGGCAAGGAGGCCTAGTACTAGAAAATCCTATGCTGAAAAATGAAAAAGATTCTGTTCCTGGAACCAAATTCAGGGGATGGGCACAGCAGCACCCAATTACCTCAGATTCTTCAATACTTAACTGAGATGCTTCACAAGGGCCTTTCCTTTTCCTCCATCAAAATTCATGCCTCAGCCATTTCAGCTCATTACAACACAGAACCAACCCTTTTCTCTCATCCACTGCTGAAGCAGCTCCTCAGAGGGTTCAAAAACTTAAGACCACCCAGAAGAGCCCTCACTCCAGCCTGGGACCCTAACTTTGTATTGGAAAAACTCACTCTACCTCCTTTTGAGCCAGCTGCAAATGCAGAGTTGAAATTCCTTTCTTGGAAAACAGCCTTCCTTTTAGCCATCACTTCAGCAAGAAGGGTGTCTGAATTACAGGCCCTCATGGCAGTGGAGCCTTTCATCATCTTCCATGCGGACAGGGTGTCCCTCAGGACCAACCCCTCCTTCATGCCCAAGGTGGTATCCAGTGTGGCCCTTAATCAGTCCATTCATTTGCCAACCTTCTTTTCTAATCCACAGAACAAAGGGGAACAGATACTGCACTCCTTAGATGTGCACAAACAACTTAGATTTTACTTGGATAGGACTAAACCTCTCAGGAAATCTGAACAGCTGCTGGTTGCTTTTGCTGCATGAGTAGAGGGGAAGGCCATTTCAAAGCAAACCATTTCTAAATGGATAGGCAATTGCATTCATTTCTGCTATAAGCACCATGGAAAACCTACCCCACATGGGGATAAGACCACATTCAACCAGGGCTGCATCTACCTCTACAGCCTTTCTCAGATGTGTCCCTCAAGCACCTGGCCTTTGTAAAGTCCCTTCTAATCTCCGTAGGGTATACTAACAACGAAAAGAAATTCAAACTGGTGCCCACCCAAAGGATTATATTCCTGGGAGCAAGCCTGGACACAGCATCCCAAATGGCATTCCTTACACCAGAAAAGCACATTTTCTTGACAGCCTGCTTCTCTCAGCTAGCCACTAGACCCCAGTTATCTGCAAGGAAAATCCTGCAAGCTCTGGGATATATGGCATCTTGCATACTACTCATTCCATATGCCAGACTGGATATAAGGAAACTTCAGTGGTACCTAAAAAATCGTTGGTGTCAACACTGTCAAGACCTGGAGACTCTTATACCTATAATTCCTTGCCTCAGAAAAGATTTTCTTTGGTGGGCAACAGCATTCCACCACAACAAGGGACTACCTTTCTTACCACCCCACGCCATCCCAGACCATCACCACAGACGCATCAGACTATGCCTGGTGTGCACACTTGGACAGCAGGTGCATACAGGGCCAATGGAGCCCACAGCAAATCTGTCTGCACATTAACCAAAAAGAGATAATGGCTGTCCAGCATGCCTTGATAGCTTTCAAGCTCCTTCTGTCCCCAGGGGCTCTCCCCATCAAAACAGACATCACCACTGTAATGTAGTATATAAATAAGCAGGGAGGAACTCACTCCTACCCCCTATGCAGGCTGGCCATGACCCTTTGGCACACAGCCTTTGCCATGCAACTCCACCTGTTAGCACAATTCCTACCAGGTTCTCTCAACTCTCTGGCAGACTAAATAAGCAGAAATCTTATGGACCCCACGAGTGGCAGCTCAACAGAAGAATCTTCACCCTAATATCTCAGAGATGGGGCACCCCGAGGGTCGACCTCTTTGCCTCCCACACCAACCATCAGCTCAGCAAATTCTGCACCAGGGAGCATCACCGCATGGCTTGGAAAGTGGATGCCCTGTCCTTCCCCTGGGTCAGTCTATCGGTCTTACATTTCCTCCACTTTCTCTCATCCCTAGGGTGCTGCTCAAAATAAGGGAGGAAAAACCAAGAACAATTCTTATAGCTCCATACTGGCCTCGTCAGCACTTGTGTAGCCCTTACTGTGCAATTTGTTCCCTCTGCCACCTTGGCATCTTCCTCAGATTCCAAACATCCTGACCGAGAGGGAAGGGAAATTCATGCATCCCCAATTGCAGACCTTCAATTTGGCAGCTTGGCTTATTCCCCGAAAGCCGATAAATCTGCCAATCTCAGTAAACAGGTTCTAGATGTTATACGTTAGATGCCCTAGCACTAAAAAGTCTTATGCAGACAAATGGAAAAGGTTCTGCACCTGGATTCAAGCTAAGGGTGCCAGTACGGCACAGCCCTCCCTCCCTCTTATCCTGGATTACTTAGCTGACCTGCTACACACTGGCCTCTCTTTTTTGTCTATTAAAATTCATGTCTCTGCTATTTCTGCTCATTTTCTCACTGAGCAGCCCCTTTTCACACACTCTCTGATCAAACAGTTCCTAAGAGGGGCTAGCAACTTTAGGCCACCCAGAAGAGCACCAGCCCCAGCTTGGGACCTTAACTTTGTGTTGGAAAAGCTCACCCTGTCCCCTTCGAACCAGGCTCCTGTGCAGAGCTAAAATTTCTCTTCTGGAAGACAGCTTTCCTTCTTGCCGTCACTTCAGCCAGAAGAGTCTCCAAGCTGCAAGCACTTATGGCTGTGGAACCCTTCATCATCTTCCATGCTGACAGGGTATCCTTCAGGACTAACCCGTCCTAAATGCCCAAGGTGGTGTCCAGTGTGGCTCTCAACCAATCCAATCACTTGCCCACCTTTTTTCCTCATCCTCAGAACAAGGGGGGAAAGGATCCTGCATTCTCTAGATGTGAACAGACAGCTCAGATTCTATCTAGACAGGACTAAATCCTTAAGAAAATCTGAACAATTGCTGGTTAGCTTTGCTACCGGGACAGAAGCCAAAGCCATCTCCAAACAAACCATTTCCAAATGGATAGCACACTGCATCCATTTCTGCTACAAACAACACGGAAAGCCTCCCCCCAAGGGAGTCGGGGCTTACTCCACCAGAGCAGCCTCCACCTCTGCAGCTTTCCTCAGAGGAGTCCCCACTAGGGAGATCGTGGAGGCTGCCACCTGGACATCTGTTCACACTTTTACCAAACAATACCACCTGCCTATCTCCTCCAAATCCAGGGCAGGGTTTGCCTCTGCAGTCTTGCAGGGCATCCTAGCCAGCCCCTAGTTTCCTTGACTGCCTCCACCCTTTTCCTCATCTTTGGGAATCAACCCAAATGTGATGACTGCAACAGTGAAACACGAAGAGCATAGTACAGCTGTGTACACTTACCATAAATGTAAATGTTCAAGTGTATTCACTGTTGCAGTCCTGGTTTCCCTCCCTCCTTCCCCCCTATATCTTCTTTTTTTTAGGAGACACAAGCTTCTTGGGGTGGTTGTTATCCACCATGTCTTCTTCTTTGCCTTATCTCCTGGGGCTTCTGATTGACTAGGGCAATAAAAACTGATGTAATGGCGTCAGCTGCCTTGCTTTATAGCACCGATGAGCTGATGACAGTCTACAGGCGACAGCAGCTGGCGCAGAAAAACATTGACTTTGGTATTCGGGCCGGCTGAGGGCTACCACAGCAGGGATAACCCACAAATGATGACTGCAACAGTGAATACACTCGAACATCTACATTTATGGTAAGTCTACACAACTGCACTTTTCTCATCACCCCTTTCAGACCACTCCAGTGTATTATGTGGTGGCATATCTGAGCGAAGTTGGAACTGCTATCCCGATAGAGAGCTGGGATATCCGACCAGTTAGAAATCAAGAAGATGCAAGGGCCACAAAAGGTGTGTAATGTTAAAAAGTCTTATGGCCAGCCATTTTTCTTGGCCATCTCAGTGCCCATCATTATTTAAGTATTGATCCACTTATGTGATCTCATAACTGAGATACTCTCAAAAAACTTTATTTCTATCCTCTTCACATCGTCCTACAGCCTTGCTACCAAGTGTCTGACAACCACACCTGGTCTACCAACTTTCTCCAATCTCCTTGGACTTGCTCTGTTTCTGTGGGGGGTGGTCACAGAATCTGGTAGTCTTGGCCATCTACATCTGTCAGGAGGGGGTTCCATATGTCCTACCCTCTTTTCCCTCTACCCCTTAGCCTCATTATAGCGTCTGGAGGGCAGGCTTGCTGGGAAAGTGCCAATGTATCTTCCTCCGCCATGGCAGCTCTGCCATGAACCCTGCCGTGATCCTGGACTACACCTCCTTCTTCAGATGTCCGTGGCCTCCACCAGGAATTGTGTAGGAAATGCAGTCGAGACTGCCTACCCTCCTAAGATGGTAACTCCTTTCCTTCCACTCATCTGTCCATTGCCAAGCAGCTTATAGAATTCGTGTCAGCTGGGCTGTAGTCAGAGCTTTATCCCTCTACACCACTGGAATGATGCAGAAGGTGAAACATCTGCATAAGAACTAGTGGGTGTCGGATTCATGAAGTTCATTTTTCTTTTCACCATCTCCTGCTTTGGTAGTCCCAGAGCTGTTATGGTCAAGATGCCTCCTTTTCTGTTTGCAGTTTATTTGAGCAGGTTAGTTCACTGTGGAAAGAAAGGAGGAGAAAGTGTGATTTGTCATTTGTTTACTAAACCAATAGAAGCTAAAGCTGGTGTTGGAAGCCTCTGTCAAGTATTGCTCAGCAGTTTTTCACCAGTTTGTAATATCATGATTATTTCCTCTGCTTCATCCTTCATTTCTTCCCAATGATATTCATTTATATAGGTTTTTTAATCCTGGGAAAAATAATGAAGAAGCAAACCTTTTGTATTTCCATTTGGTTAATAAGGTGTTCTCTCCCTCTCCTGTGTAAAAAATCATTTCTCCTTACTATTTGACCATATTTAGTAGCTGCTTACATTTGGTAACAGAATCAGCAAAGCATAATTGCAGAGATTGTTCTATGAGGTAACTGCATATATTGAAATTATCTGCATTTACTATACTATGCTTTGTTAGCTATTATAAAAAAATGCTTGTGTCTTTTCAATCACCATGCATATCAGCATCTAAAACTAGTAATGAAGAACTCCATATATGCTGCTAAAAATACAAAAGATAAACTACTGGGAACTTTTATAGTTAAACCTTGTGATCTGATGTTGTTAATCTTCTTTCCATTCATCACTGATGGGGTTCGGTTCTGAGCCCTCAGAATCGAGTCAGCCAAATACCAAGCTCACGCCAGCCAAAAAACTCTCAAGTTAAGTTTCTACCCACAATGCCCGTCTCCCTGTTACCTCAGATCTCGTTTGCCACGTAGCCGTAAAGCCGCATTTCAGCAGAGCTCTCAGCTAAGTGAAAGCTTTTTGATGTCTCTTAGGATTTTTGGTCTTTTTTCCTTACGATTGTGGTTTATATTGATAATTCTGTATATTTACAGCTATATTAAGACCTTCCACTCCTGCTTCTACCCGTTTGGTAAATTCTTTACGTACCATTGGTAGTACGGCCTTCTGTCTCTACCCTTGTGGTTTTCCTTGAATACCATCATTGGTATCTCTTCTCTTTTTCCCTCTATCTGACTAGTTGTGTGTTTTTTGACATATTTCATAGATATTGTGTGTGTTTAGATAGTTTTAGACAGAGATAGCAGAGTTTGGAAATTTTTCTATAGTACTCTCCTTCATTATTGTGTTTAAATTTCATGATGTCTTATAAAGAGGGCACATCACGTTTTAAACATTGTGTTTCATGTAAGGGTAAACATTCTAATAGTGACTCTCATGATTGTGTTTATTGTTTGGGGGTGCTCTATCTTTCCGTGCAATCTCCCTGTGTGATTTGTCAAAGTTACAGTCAGCACACTTTAAACGATTGCAAGAATAAGTTGATCCTGAAGGGCCTACTTAAGTCGCCCTTTTCAGAGGCCCTTTCTGCAACAGAGGTATCATCCCTTCCAATTAAGGATAAGAAAAGGTCCCATTCAGTTCCCTCTTCACCATCTGAAGACCAGGGCAAATCTGTAAAGCCTAAAGTACCAAAATTATCTTCGGAGCATAAGTCTGCCTCATCGGCACCAACCTCTTCTGCTCCAGTTACGACTGTACCTATGTACAGCTTCAGCTCTGGCACCGACTATCAACCTCACTACGACTACTACGACTTCAGCACTGAGTGCTGCTTCAGCACAGTGCACACCTTCAATGCCTATTTCTGCGATTATGATTGAACCTTCCACATCAGCTCCAAGTGTCTCTTTGACGCTGATCCCTTTTATGGCCCCGATAAGTACAAATTTGACTCCACTGCCTCCGGTCTCCAAACTTGAGACATTGGTGCTGGTAGATTCCACACCATGGACCCGATACTCTCCATCCACAGATCCATTTCTAGGGCAGGTGTACAGTCCGTTCCTAGAATGACCTGACTCCCCGTTGGGAGTATCCACTAGATCCACCAGGAGCCTTTCTGAACTTGATGTGGCGCGTCTTGTGGATCAGCTGTTCACAGCCAGGGGGATACCCACTCCTTCCAGGACCCATCCTCCTGCAGGACTAAAGGAGGAGAAAGTGTGATTTGTCATTTGTTTACGAAACCAGTAGAAGCTAAAGCTGGTGTTGGAAGCCTCTGTCAAGTATTGCTCAGCAGTTTTTCACCAGTTTGTAATATCATGATTATTTCCTCTGCTTCATCCTTCATTTCTTCCCAATGATATTCATTTATATAGGTTTTTTAATCCTGGGAAAAATAATGAAGAAGCAAACCTTTTGTATTCCAATTTGGTTAATAAGGTGTTCTCTCCCTCTCCTGTGTAAAAAATCATTTCTCTACTACTTGACCATATTAGTAACTGCTTACATTTGGTAACAGAATTAGCAAAGCATAATTCCAGAAACTCCATATATGCTGCTGAAAATACAAAAGATAAAACTACTTGGAACTTTTATAGATAAACCTCTTGTTTTGTAGCATGTTGTGTATGTGTAACTCATATTCTAGTATTCAGACACAACATATATACAAATGAGTTACATCTCTGTGTTCTATTACACCAGTATTCATTATCCCTCTGCAAAAAAGAGACAGCCTGCCATTGTAAGCCTTTAGATCACGGCAAAGTGAATTTAATTCAGATGGTCTTATCCATAGCTCCTCTTCTGTCCCTGAGCCGAGATGAATGGAGACGTGCCTGTTGAAGATTCCCCAGGATATCGACGCAGTGTTCCCTCCAGTTCTTGATACAGTAAATGTGGATGAGTAGGCTGTAGACACAGTCTGTTTTCAGTAGTGGGCAGTATTCCTTTATGTCTTACCAGCTTTTGCTCTGGTTTTGCACTTCATCAAATTCAAAGAAGAAAGACCAAAACTTGTCTTTGTCACACCACTGGCTGAGAAGGGTGTGGCTCTAGGCTCTAAGGTACTTTGCAGTTTAGAAGTCTATACCAATGTAAACATCAAGCCTTGCTTATCACTTATTTCTGTGTACTGCTCTGTCTCTCTATTGTGCTATCAGTCCCAGATATGGGAGATGATTTCTAAGTCAAATACTTGCTTAGCTTCCTTGCAGTCTACTTTTCCCTCCTGATACATCTGTTGTCAGAACATTTGTTCCTTTCACTGATTTTCTCCAGTTACTTCTAGCCACCTCCTCACTAATTGGTGTACCTTTGTTTATCCCTACTCTCCTTTCACCATCTCTGCCCTGTTGTAATCTTTATAAAGTATTCTGCCATGTTATATTCTGTATGATTATTACTGTCTTCAGCAATGGCCTGCATCCAAAACACTAATCTCACTTAATTCTGCATACTTTTCCTTTGTATCACTAACATCTTTTCCATTTATATTGATATACCTCAGTTTATGTTAAATATGCAAACCTCCATTTGGGTGCATTAAAATATCTCTACAAATTTAGAAGTTTTAATCCCATTTGCTACAAAGTCATAATTAGATTATTCCATTTAAATCTTGCCTTTTCTCCTCCCAAGTAAACTCTTTCAGTTCCTTATTTGTTATTAATTGGCATCCACAACTTCTCATCTGGCTAATAAAAATATGCCTGGCTTGCATATATAACTGGAGGAACCATAAACACTTTGAAATGCATTTACTTTTCTGTCCAAATCCATGATTAGGTTACATTGTTTATAGTCCAGAAATAAGTTTGCTGCCTACTTAACAGTCTTTCTACTGAGTAAAGTAGAGCAACATTGTGTTTGTGTGTTTTATAGTTATCACAATTTCTGTGATAAATACTGATGTACATGGTAAGCAAGTGGTTTTGGGCAGTACTAGATCTTGTAGAAGAAATTAAGCCCTCCACCTGCAGTGTCAGGCCTCTGAACAACTTGGGGCAGTCTGGTATTGTCCAGTATGATCCACCCTGTTGACTATTACTTCTTGCTTATATAATTATGTAAATAAATCCTGAAGTAGAGCATAGGACTGTAACATCTGTAACCTTTTTTCTAACCAGCTCATGTCCCATTTCAGATGAAGATTTGTACAATATACTTAAGAAAGCAGGAAAACACAGTACTACTTTATTTACTGAAGATGAAGCAATTAATTTACTTAAAAGAATTGAGTGTGAAAGTAATGTTGGCACTGTGTAACATCCTTAGAGCATGTTTGCAGCATTAAAGGATGTCTTAGTAGAGATGAATTCATTGAAACAGTTGTTTTCCTAAATTATGGAAACAAACTGTTACATTTCATGTCCAACATGGTGAAACTTAGACTATGGAGAATATAAATCTCATGTTTATTATGCCAAGCTACAGATTTAATAATTATCTTTGCAATTAATATATATTTGGCATTTTTTTTTATTGGATAAGGACCTCTGGGACTTTGTTAAAAACATAACGAGATGGCATTCTCTGAGCATGTTTTAGTGATGTCTGATCACAGCAGCAGCAGAATATGAATGTTTCTCTGTTGTGCTGTCAGTCCCAGATATGGGAGATCATTTCTAAGTCAAATAAATGCTTAGCTTCCTTGCACTCTACTTTTCCCTCCTGATACATCTGTTGTCAGAACATTTGTTCCTTTTAGTAATTTCCTCCTGTTCTAGCCGCTACCTACAGTGTCAGACCTCTGTTTTTGTCTGTAATCTGGCATTCATATAGAAAATGCTGGCTTTCAAACCATAGTAAAACGTTTTCATTTCCCGCTGCTATTTTACTGAGTCTGTTGGCCCTGGAGCTAGTCTGTGCATGACTGACTTCCCTGCAGTGAAGAGCGTTGTTCTTCTGTTTAGCTATGAGGTCTGGCCCTGCCATACTTCAGCCAGGAGGAGATTAAACAAGTAGCACTTATGATTACCGCTTCTCTGTTGGGTTATTTGACCATTTCATTCACCACAGACCAAGATGTACATCAGCATACTGTGTCCCTGGCTATAGCACAAGCCTTTAACACCATTCCACGAGCTAGGCTTATACAGTCTACTTAATTTAAAATTGAGCTGAAAAATATAAATTGTGTACACAGCTAACTGTGAAGCAGAAGACAGCATGTGAAACAACACTGTACTGTAAAAGGAGTCAGATGCAACTAGAGGTGTGCTGCAAGGGTCCATCATTATAACCATTGCTGTTCAGCATTTTATAGTGAGCATTAGTACTAGTGGTTCTCTGTAGGTAACTAAGTGTGTTAACATATAATCACATTACCAGTGAATACAGTCATACCTCAGGACCATCTTATTGAATAGAATGCATCAAAATTGTCTGGGTTTTAATGCACAGAAAGGCTTTACGATACTAAGTGTATTAACACATGTAATCACATCACCAGTGAATACAGTCATACCTCAGGGCCATCTTATTGAATAGAATGCATCCAAATTGTCTGGGTTTTAATGCACAGAAATGCCTTACGATACTAAGTGTGTTAACATGTAATCACATTACCAGTGAATACAGTCATACCTCAGGACCATCTTATTGGATAGAATGCACAGAACTGCTTTACGATACTAAGTGTGTTAACACATGTAATCACATTACCAGTGAATACAGTCATACCTCAGGACCATCTTATTGAATAGAATGCATCAAAATTGTCTGGGTTTTAATGCACAGAAAGGCTTTACGATTTAAGTGTGTTAACACACATAATCACATCACCAGTGAATACAGTAATATTTCAGCGCCATCTTATTGAACAGAATGCGTCAAAATCATCTGAGTTTTAATGTACAAAAATGATTTACTGTAATATTTGGTAAGATAATTGTAGCTAGCTTATATATAGTGGTCGACACGATACTGTTGTAGACCAGACTTGAGACCTCAGCACATTTACAGGTAAGGATGGTGTGTCCACATTGCTAAGAAAAACATTGTGTATCAGAATATGAGACCTAAGAAGGAAGTGCATTTGATGAAGTGGGGCAACTAACCATTGCATAATCAGAGTACTCCATATGTACTTCTGTTCTTCGCTTGTTGATTGTCAAAATACCTGAATTCAAGTTGAATATATTGCAGGGGTCAGGTCATTTTTATTTTGCTCTCTGCACTGTAGTATTTAAACAGAGTTGAAATATGATTGGAAAGTATGCATGAAAATGTTGTAGAAATTGGGTAACCATTTAATTTTTATTTGGGTATGTGAGGAATATATTTCATTCTGTGCATTTCTATATCTGGATGTGTATAACATTTTTGTTGAAGTGCTCATCAAGGTAATTTATTTCAATTTAAGGTGATATCCTGCACCCTGAGATGCAGGGAACCTTGAGTTAGTATATTTCATTAATGGAGTGCAGAAGACACTTTAGATGGGTGACTTCTGGGTGCATGTTTCTGACAGAAAGTTTTTTGATGCATCTCAATATCTGAGAGGCATATGCATAAAAATGCACATCACTTTTAGTTAGCTTTACTAACTCATGTAATCAGTTTTAACAAAAACAGTACTAAGTCATTTTTACTGAATTTGAAGCTGTGCTCTTGCTGGAAGGCAGTGAGATCATACTGTGACTAGTAGGGCTGGCTACAGATTGGCTTCCACTTCCACATCCTACTGTACCTACACTAACTGATCATGAGGGGAGGATTTGGCAATTTATTGTACTTAAAGCTTCTGAATAGTTTTGTTCTTTAAAATAGCCTTCTGTGTCCTTATTAGTTTAACATTGCCTTTTCCTATTGTGCTTAAATCATTGTTACAGACACAGAAAATAATGAACTGTTGGATAAACCAGAGTGTGGGCGTACCTCTGAGGTCTTTCCTGTCCATTGTCACAGAGTTAGAACAGAAAAAAGCAGAAGTAATTGAGTTGCTGTCTCTCTAAGACATATTAAGAGTTATTTTTCTCTTCCTTTGATGGAAGCGCTTGTTGTTATTCTTAATATGACCCAGAAGAGTACTACTGCAGCAAGGAAAAGGGATTGTCGTTTGTTATAAAGGTACTTCTAACACAAACCCTTCTATGTCATTTGTGCTAAAGGTACTTCTGACACAAGCCCTTCTATGTCGTTTGTGCTAAAGGTACTTCTGACACAAGCCCTTCTATGTCGTTTGTGCTAAAGGTACTTCTGACACAAGCCCTTCTATGTTGTTTGTGCTAAAGGTACTTCTGACACAAGCCCTTCTATGTCGTTTGTGCTAAAGGTACTTCTGACACAAGCCCTTCTATGTTGTTTGTGCTAAAGGTACTTGTAACACAAGCCCTTCTATGTCGTTTGTGCTAAAGGTACTTGTAACACAAGCCCTTCTATTTCTTTTCACTCCGCTGCATGTTCTGGCGTTTGATTGTGTAGGTGTAATGTGAATAAGGGGGGATTTTTTTCTTTGAGATTAGTATTTTATTTTTCATGCACAGTAAATACTTTGGAGGCGGCATAGTGACTCATTCTTGGTGAATTCTAGTATCTCATGTCTTGTGACAGGTGCTCTCTTTTTTTTCTCTGTGTACATCACCTTAAATTACTTGTCAGAACAAGTGGGGTTTTATGCTGTGACTGTCTTGTATGACTGGTCAAGTTCTTGTTTCTGATGTGCACAGTTCTGCTAAATTTCCTTCAGTTCAGCAAACAAACCTGTGCCAGACTGCTGTGTCACACACTGTTACTGCTGGCTGATGGGTTGGAGAGTATAATATCCTTCTTTCACTGAGTCAGTGAACACTGACTGTTAACAGCTGCAAGCTGTACCATAACCTGTACTACAGCAAGGTGGATCACTGCTATTTTACTACTTTTAGGTAGTTTTGTTTGCCGAAGCCTTTCTCTGTTTTGTCACAAAAACGCCATTTGTATGATCAATATTTATAACTTAATTAGGTAAGTAGGCTTTGAAACTTTTTCAGCACACAACTCAGGACATATGAAATAAAAAATAGTAGTGTGATATAAAAATATTCTGTTATCTACAATGCGAAAGTGATATATTAACATAAAATAGTTTAAAGCTAAGAGATTCTTTCCAATATACAGCAACTTAGTGGAGTGTATAAAACAGCAAAACATAAATATAAAGACAGAGCTGTCTTTAGTTGCATAGATTGCATCATCAAAGACTGTTATTTTTCAGAATGCTTCATAGCCTGGGAGAGTGCAGGACGACAAAAGTGAAATGAGTAAGCTTGTGCAGACATTTCTTTCTTAATGTTAGCAAGTATAGTATTGTGTTATTTCCATTTGAAGTTATGTTCATTATTAAATTACTGCTGCATTAGCCTAAGCTGTAGGGGATGTCTTGTCAAGGACAGGACCCAGAGGCTGTTCCAAAGTTTAGGGCACCTTACAAGTGCCGTAGCCACTATGCTGCATGAAGAAACAAGATAAACTCAGTGGTTAGAGTGCCAAACATTTATAAATGTTGTTGCTGACAACAAATACACTCTTCTGTGGAGTTCTGGAGAATGACTGCTGCCTAGTGCTTCTTCAGAGCTGGGCATATAAGTTCCCATTGGGGATTACCTTCAACACTTTGCCTTTTTCTGACATAAGGGAAGGGACTGTGAGTTGCTCCTGAACTAATCCACTCTAAGGAGCTTTTTTTACTGTTAAGGATATTAGCTGATGCCCTTCTAGGGGCTGGGTAATGACTTGTTTTTGGTCAGAAAGTTTATTTTAATCTTGTATACAATTTTTTTAGTAGTTGTCAAAGTGTTTCCTCAGAATTTTATACGTGTGCGTATGATTCCCCTATGAGAATTAATTCCTAGTAAATATGTTTTGAAGGTAACATGAAGATTGGTCATTACTAGATCAAGTCTGATTGGTTCCAGCAACTTTGAAAAAAACACCTCTAGTTGGAATGTAATATGATCTGAGGAAGGCATAGGCTGAAAGCACTTATCACTGTTTTTATTCTCTGCGTTGAGTACAGCTTTATATTTAATAAAAGTGGTTTTAATACTTATTTTACAATTATACACCTCACTCTGTGGTGGCTCTGTTATGTTTATCTTGTTTGATACCATAATTTTTTGACTGAGTGAGCCTTTGGCAAACCCTGGTGTGTTTGTTTGTGGTAATAACTTTTACTTTTGTCTTTTGGCCATTTTGGGCTAATTTCTCTCTCTTTCATTTCCCTGCTGTAAATACCATATTTGCCCGGTTTTGTGCGCCGGGCAGCTAGGGTAAAACTATTCCCAGCTTCACAAAGTCTCCTCTTCAATTTTTCCCTTGGAACTAGACAAACTTTCAACTTAAGCATTCAAGCCATTCATTTCTCAGCCTGGCACTTGCTCAAAACTTATAGCAAGCACTTATAAACCCTAACACTAGACCCTCCTGTACTGTACAGAAGGACAAGGCTCTCTATTCGACCTTACCAGCCATCCAGTAAAACAGTTCACTGTACCTATCCAGGTATATCCAAAGGGCAGTTTCAGGTGTACTCTCCAGTTCAACTGGTGAATCTGGGCATTTTGAGGCAATGTTACAACTGCCTCATGTACACAGACAACCCCCTCCTCCTACCACCAAACACTAATACATGCGAGAGATGCAGCTATACAGCCAAGCTAGTGGCTAAGCTCTCTCAACCCAAGACTGGATCAGACAGTCAAGAGGAGAAGAGAAATACTTGCATCACACCACCAGTCTTACATAGACCCATTAAACCAGCACCGGCAAATAACACACATAAATACATGAAAACATACTTGGAGGCGCTAAATAAAAATCTGCAAAACCAACAGAGACCTCCAAAGCAAACATCCAAGCAACCTCCACCCCCCAACACAAACAATGAAACACATACTTCACAAAACCAGTGTGCCATGCAATCACAGCCCTTAAGGCAAAAATAACATGCCCAACATACTAGTAATAGGTGACTCTATAGTCAGGCACACTGACATCCCACTCACTAGGCTGAATAAGGAGAAGGTTACTGTTAGCTGCCTGTCGAGTGCCAGGATCTGCCACATAACACAAGCACTCAGGTCACTCCAGAACAAGTGCAAATATGACTCTGTCATTGTCCATGTTGGTGTGAATGACCTGAGCTGTACCTCCCTGGACTACATGAAAAGAGACATGGAAGAGCTCTCTGATCACGTAGCCCAGGCCGGGATGACCCTGACCCTGAGTAGCATCCTGCAGTCACCAAGAATGATACCACGGTATCAAGAAAAAATTCCCGATTTCAACAATTGGCTAAGTTTTTGGTGTCATTCAAAGGGGATCCAGTATCTGTCCGCCTGGGATGGCATGCTCGACAAGCCACACTGCTTCGCTAGAGACAGCTTGTACCTGTCACCCTTAGGGTTTCGAATTCTTGCCAAGGCTCTTGCCACCCCCATAGTGCCTTTTTTTAGACAAGGCTCAAAAGACAAACCCACCACTGTAAATAGCACAAGTAACAAAAAACTGAGGGTAATGCTACTCAGTGCCAGAAGTCTAAACCTCAAAATGCACGCACTCGAGGCACTCCTCAGTATGGAGAAAAACGATGTATGTGCAGTAAAAGAAACCTGGTTTAAGGCTCCAGAGAGCACCCCAGCACTACCAGGCTACAACTCATACCATACATTTTGGCCACAGAACCCAAACCGAAATACAAAATGTGGGGGCGTATCCATACTCATCAAGGATACCCACACCTCCAGGTTAGTGGCACAGCACGATGCTTCAGAGATCATCCATGTGCAACTAACAATGGGCAAAACTGCAATTCAAATTGCAGCTTGCTACAGATCACCCACCATGTCCCAGGACCCCCATTCCGCATTTCTGGAAACACTGGGAAACATAAAGGTCCTACCAAACACCCTAATATTGAGTGATTTCAATTACCCAAACATTAACTGGGAGAACTACTCGAGTACTAACTCCCTTGCCCAACTTTTCCTAGAATTTATAAACTCAAACACTCTGGTTCAACTGGTCAACACTCCCACCAGAGGTGACAACATATTGGACCTGGTCATCACTAACATGGGCTTCCGGTGTTCCACACCAGAGGTCAACCCCTCGCTGGTTAGATCTGACCATAAACAAATCACTTTGGATATCCGTATTCCGCCCCCACCCCCGGACAAGAAAGCCACCATGAAAAACTTTTCAAAAGCAAACTTCACGTTACTTAAGACCGAGGTGGAAAGTTTCAAAGCCCCCATGCTGAAGGATAACACTGTTCAAGCTGCAAAATCCTTTACTAATGCATTCTACAGGCAGCTACAAGAATGCATGGATTGTGCAAAACCAAGACTCACACCTCCAAGAAAAGGAAACCAGTCTGGTGCACTCTTGCCATAAACAAGCTGTACAATAGAAGGAGGAAACTAGTACAGAAAAGAGTAAAATCCCAAGAAGGGAAGACATCCCTGATCAGTATCAGCAAGAAACTACGATCCCTCATAAAATCATCCAAGGCGAGCTTTGAAAGAAAAATTGCCAAGGACTCCAAAGATAACCACAAGGCATTCTTTAGCTATGTCAAGAATCTAAGTGGCAATGCTCAGATCTGTTCAAAGTTAGTGCAGAATGGCACAAAATACACTGAACCGACCTATATCGCCAACATCCTGGCAGACAGGTTCAGTGCAAACTTCATCCCCCGCTCACCCCCAAAAGGGCCCATAACCATACCAGAAGAATGTAGAGTCCCTGAAATCACAGACACTCAGATTAAAACAGCCCTCTCCACAGCATCAATGGGACCGGACGGTGTCCCAGGCTGCGTCCTACACAAGCTCAAAGACGAACTAACCCCTCACTTAAACACACTGTTCAAACTCAGCCTCTCCACAGGTTAAATACACATAGAGTGGCGCACAGCAACAGTTATTCCGCTCCACAAAGGTGGAGCCACAACAGACCCCGGGAACTATCACCGTATAAGCCTGACTAGCTTGGTCTGCAAGGCTATGGAGCACATCATCATGAACTCATTAACAGAGACATTGGGAACCTCCAAACACTGGACCCTACCCAGTTTGGCTTTGTTAAGGGCAGATCATGCCTCCTAAACCTGGTGGACTTCCTTGAGACAGTTACCAAGGCTATAGATGAGGGAAAGGTGTTACACACAGCCTACGTAGACCTCGCTAAGGCCTTCAACACCATTCCCCATTCTGGTATTATAGACAAGCTCACCAGTCTGAACATAAACTCCTACGTCTCAAGATGGGTTGCCAACTGGCTCATGGACAGAACCCACATGGTGAGAGTTGCGGGAGCTAGGTCTGTGTCTAAACCGGTTACAAATGGTGTTTCCCAGTGCTCAGTCCTAGGACGCCTCCAGTTCGGCATATACTTCTCAGAGGTACAGGCAAGCACAAGAGGGCTATGGCTGACCAAGGTCGCAGACGACTGCAAACTAAGGGCTATAATTGACTCTCCGGCTGACACAAACATCCTCCAAAAGGGTCTCACTGAGGCGGATACCTGGTGTCAAAATCATGGCCTCAAGCTAAATGCCAAAAAGTGCATAGTCATCCTCTTTGGAAAAAACAAAGTACCCACAAACTACTACATAGGTGGTAGTCCCCTAAATACGGAAGACGTAATAAGGGATCTGGGGACCCAAGTAGATAGTAATCTCACCTTTGATAATCACATTGCCAAAGTGGTTAGAAAATCCTTCTACGTGGCCCACCTAATCACAAAAGGGTCCGCATCCAGATCAAAAGAGGTCATTGTGCCCCTCTACTCATCACTCATCAGACCCATCTTAGAGTACAACGCCCCATTTGGGATGTAACTTACAAGACACCTAAAACAGCTGGAAAGACCACAGAAGTACCTCAGCAAGTGGATCAATGGCTTCAAACAGATGCCCTATGCAGCTCGACTGAAGAAACTCCAGTTGTACTCGGTTGCATACCGCCTTCTCATAGGTGATCTCTGCCTGACATACATGGCCATGTCTAACCCAGTTGTGATGGACATGCTCCACCTAAAGAAGACCTTATCCCCTCAAGCCATATGCTTTAGGGATCTAAACCTCAGCACAATAATAAATAGGACGTGCTGGAGAGATAGATTCCTGTCCCAGAGACTTCCCATGCTTTGGAACAAGATCCCAATCTACATTGGGCAGAGCTCCTCGCCAACACTCTTCAAAAGAAACCTTGACGAGTGGTTGGGAAACAGAAAGTTTACCTCAGGGATCACTTCAGTGGCTCTGCTGGACAGAGGCACAGGGAAGTAATCTAAAGGGGATGGCGAAAGCCAGCACATTCTGGCTAGGCTTATAAATGCCTTCGGGCAGATTGCCTAGTACCCACCTATGTACCTATGTGTTAGGCATTTTTTTTGGCTGACAAATCAGTCTGCGTCCCAAAAGAGATTTCCTTGCTTATTTTCACTTTTTGACAGGAAAAGTGTAATACTTTTGCATTTTAATGTTGTGAGGGACTGTAGCACGTGTGTTTGGTACTTAAAAATTACCTCAAATAATAATTTAATTACAAGGTAATAGTGACTTTTCTAAGCTCATCTATCTGCTTTTCTGACATTTTCAGCTGACAGATGTTCCTTAGTCCCTGTGGGGATTCCCATTTTTTGACTACTTTTATGGGGGAAAGTCTTTCTTTCTGATCAAGATGACTTTTAAGATGCATGGATATGTGTGCTTAATGGTTGTCACCAAAGTATTTTATCTCAGAACTTTTCTGGTTTTTGAAGATGTAAGACTGTGTATGGTTGACAGTTGGTTTTGGTTCCCTGTGGGGCTCACTTTCTGAATTATTTCTTTTTGGGAAAGAAAGTTTTGTTTCTAGCACAATTAGTTGCTAGGATCTGGGAACAAGGTATTGGTGTTTGTCTCTAAAAGTTTTTACCTCTAATTTTAATTTTCTATCAGGCGGCAATCATACCTCTCAACCTCTTAATGCAAGAAATCTGGGCAAAGCCTGACAAACTGGTGGGATATAGGCCAAAAATAGGGACATGTTTTAAATATTGCTTTTAGAAACTTAGAAATTTGCTAGAGTAACATAGTTTGTGTTAACATACATTTTCTGAAGGATTTGAAATCTGAAACTCAAATGTATGCCATTAATTAGTGACTTCAATCCTCAGATCATTTCAATAATTTGTCAGAAGACAGCAAGTTTTATGAGGAGTAGACTAAAAATATGGGGCAAAAATCTGGACATTCTGTGAAAATCTGGACACTTGAGAGGTATGGTGGCAATACTGACTTTTCTACTGTCAAAACAGTCTGTTTTTTTCAGACATCCTTTGTAATTGACAGACATTCCTGGTTCCCTTAGGGGATTCCCTACTGCATTGTTTCTTGTGTGGGAAAGTATTATGACTTTTTCAAAACTGGTTCCTAAGGGCTGGAGCCAGGATGTTTAGTGACTGTCTATAATAATTTGAACCTCAAACTTTTAACTTCTCAGGTAAGAGGTAAGACCAACTGTTTAAGATTCTTCTGTCTGCTTCTCAGGCTCCTTCTGCAACTAGGACAGGGGTCTGCAACCTGCAGCTCTGGAGCCGCATGTGGCTCTTCAACCCCTCTAAAGTGGCTCCCTGTAGCTTTGAAAAATAATGGCCACTCTACCGCGCAACACACAAACATACACAGAGTGGTTGAGCGATAGACTTTAAATATTGCTCTTATAAACTAAGAAACGTGCTAGAATAACACGATTTCTGTTGCCATGCATTCCACACACACACTGAGAGAGATCGAGCAATCCCCTGACAGCACAGCATCTCCTGAAAGGTTTCCATCTCTCATACCTCTCAAAGTCTTACCACAAGAAATCTGGACAGAGCCACGATTAAAGGGGAGCAAAAATAGGAATCAACTTTAAATATTGCTCTTATAAACTTGCTAGAATAACATAGTTTCTGTTAACATGCATTTTCCACACACACAGTTACCTCTCAGCTGTGCAGATTTTCACAGAATGTCCTGACTTTTACATTATAGTTTTGGTTTCTCTTTCATAAAATTGTGATGTTCATCGTGTTTCACTGTTGCAGTCATGACTGTAGGGTTCTCCCCTGCCGGCAGGCAGTCCTCGGTTGGCCAGAATCCCAAAGTCTGGGTCTGGCGTCGGCTGTTCAGCCATGCTTCCTGATGTCAGAGCGCCAGGAGTACAAAGCTGACGGCCGACGCCATGTTCCCCAGTCTTTGTTGCCGTGCGGTGATAGCAGTTCGCAAGTGCCGGTCGGCTGACTCCTGACAATTTTTTCTAAACAATCTTCAGTCCGAAGACTTTCTTCTCCTACTCAAAGCTAAGTACCCCATTGGGGAAACTTTTTTCTTGCTCCAGTCCGATGTCAGAAAAAGTTAATAATTGTATTTCATGTGGTAAGCAAATACCTCATAAGGATTTTCATTCTTACTGTATTCCTTGCTTAGGCCCTGACCACGACGTAGCTAGTTGTCGGTTTTGTGCTAGATTCAATCAATGTACTATTAAACGAAGGTACGATTTTGCATTTCATTACTTCGGTAAGCGTTTTAATTACAAAATGTTGTCGGATACGGTTCCAGCTACCGGAGTTCACAAACTACGCAAGGACAAAGACAGGACTCCGAGGTCCAAATCAGACGATTTCGCACAAGAAGAGCCAGCTTCAGGTTCGGCCGTCGTCAGTGAGGCGCTTTTGCAGCCCCTGTCTTCGGCCATTTCGTAACCGATAGCCGAAACGGACTCCCACGAGGAGCCAACTAGGCCTTTGAATATTTATGTTGCAGGACCTTCGGACAATGCTCTTTCGGATGGGTCCGGAGCCGCTGTGCAGGTACCGGCTTATGAAGGGGTTTTCAGACCTACTCAGCTTCTAATAAAGGCAAAGACTCCTTCCAAATCAAAGACTGCAGCCCAGGCCTCTTCTGATCTGGCTCCCAAGTCTCAGAAACAGTTACTTAAGATGGCAGAGGACTTACTTACTATGCTTAGGGGTTCACATCCCCCTCCAGATAAAAGGCCAAGGCAGGAAGTTTATTATGACTCCTCTGATCAAGCTTCTGTTTCTTCAGTTTCTTCTTCTGACCAGGAATATTCTTTCCCTCTTTATGAGGATTCTGATGCTGAGGAATCCATTCCTTCAGCTTCTCCCCCTGAGGATTTCTCTTTTGGGGAAGCTTTGCATGAAATGAGGGAACATTTCCACTGGGAAGGACAGGAGTATTCAGAATCTAAGAAAAGACTAAGGGATTTTCTTCTTCTTCCCCAGCATTAGACCCCTGGCTATTCCTCCTATTTTAGATATTGTGGATGATGCTTTTTCGGAGGCTAACTTAACTCCTGATTCTTTTCCCCCAGCTCCTGTTAAGCCATACAGATACTATAGGGTTCCTGATTCCCACCAGTTTTTATACAAGAACCCTACTGCTGACCCTGAAACCATTTCTCAGGGTCCTAAGGGCGTAAAGGCCGCTTCTGCTAAAAACCCCATTCCCACTGAGAAGGATTCCAGATCTTTAGAAAATGGGACAAAAAAGTGTACACTTCTGCTACTTTATCTATTAGGGCTTTAAACTGTCAGTTTCATATGCTGAAATACCAGCAATTTCTCCTGTCTGTTCTAAAACAGAAGCTAACTTCCATTTCCGCCTGTGCAGATGATAAGGAGTTACATGACTTAATGCATGCCACTGAACAAGTTGGGAAGCATGGTTTACACTGTGGATTTGATGCCTTAGAGGCTTCTTGTAGGGCTGCTGCCTCTGGCACAGTAATTAGAAGGCATGCTTGGTTAAAGGAACAACATTTGCCAGATCAAGTAAAAGCTAAATTATTGGATGCTCCTGTTCAGCATAATGTTTTGTTTGGATCTAAAGCTGAAGAGGTGATTAAAAAGATGGAGGACAAGGCAAAATCCATGCAAACAGTTAAAGATTTCTTACAAGTACAGCCACCCAGATTTAGTAGGAAATGGCCTACAAAAAATTGGTCCTTTCCCAATTCAGACAGGCCTCAGAGGGGTAGATACAGACGCTCCCGAGGAAGGCCTCAAACGCAAGCCTCTTACAGACCAAGACAGTGGACTGCTTCCACCCCTAGGGGAGGAGAGGACAGGTCGCAAACTCATAGGAAGCAGACTCAATGACTCCCTCTGTTGGGCGGCAGGAACTTCTTGCCTGGAAGCTCCTCTCGGAGGAAAACTTTCTCTTTTTCACCTAAATTGGACTCATATAACCCAAGACAAGTGAGTTCTGGATGTAGTTTCAAGAGGTTACAAATTCCATTTTCATACCCTACCAAGGCCAAGCGGATGGCCAGATCTTCCAAAACATCAGTGGTCAGAGGCCTTAAACCAGGTGGAAGCTCTCTTGGCTATGAAAGCCATAGAACTAGTTCCACTTTCAGAAATGGGACAAGGCTTTTACTCAAGGCTGTTTCTAGTCCCCAGGAAGCAAAATTCATGGAGACCCATTCTGGATCTGTCAGTCTTGAACACTTTTCTAGAGATACCAAAATTCAAGATGCTTACTCTACAGCAGCTACTTCCAATGCTGACCAAAAATGCATGGATGGTGACTTTGGATTTAAAGGAGGCATATTTACACATTCCCATCAGGCAGGAACGCAGAAAATACCTCAGGTTCAAGGCCGGAACGAGGCACTATCAATTCTTTGTGCTGTCCTTTGGATTGTCTACTGCACCCAGAGTCTTTACCAAATGCCTGGCTCCAGTAGTAGCTTATTGCAGACTCAAGGGAATTCAAATTTACCCTTATCTGGACGACTGTCTTATTCAGGCAGACAGCAAGGATGTCTTACTTCAGCATCTAGAGTTTGTTCAGAATCTTCTCAAGTTCCTGGGATTCACTGTAAACATAAAAAAGTCAAATTTGACACCCTCACAACAGATAATTTTTCTGGGCGCTTGTCTAAACACAACAACCCAGATGGCATTTCTGACATACGAAAAACAATTACAGCTGGCCTCAACTTTCAAAACCTTGGCAACTTTAACTCAGCTATCTGCAAGGAGATTCCTGCAGGCTTTGGGTTACATGGCCTCCTGCATCCTTCTCGTACCATATGCCAGACTACATATGAGGAAAATACAGTGGTACCTAAAAAGTGTATGGTCTCAGCATTGCCACAGTTTAGACATACTGATCTCCGTCCTGCCTTGTCTTCAAAAGGAATTCCTTTGGTGGTCCAAGGCATGTACTCTAAACAAAGGAAAACCCTTCTGTCTGCCTCCTACCACTCAGATACTGACCACGGACGCCTCAGATTATGCATGGGGAGCCCATTTTCAGGGCAACTGTCTGCAGGGTCTTTGGACAAAGGATCAGCAGCACCTGCATATCAATTTAAAGGAAATGTTAGTTGTACAGAAAGCTCTATTGGCCTTCAGGAATCTTCTACAACCAGGACAACTACTGATACGGACAGACAACACCACAGTTATGTGGTACATAATCAAGCAAGGGGGATCTCATTCCTATCCCCTTTGCAGACTAGCCATGGATCTTTGGAACACAGCTCTAGCTTGCAATCTGGGCCTTCAAGCACAGTTTCTACCAGGGAAGCAAAACTTCCTGGCAGACAGTCTGAGCAGAAATCTTTTGGACCCACACGAATGGATGTTGGACACCGAAATATTCAAGATGATTACTGCAGTCTGGGGATGTCCTCACATAGACCTCTTTGCATCCCACCTCAATCATCACCTACAGATTTTTTTGCACCAGGACTTTCCACGAAAAAGCTTGGAAAGTGGATGCACTATCATTCAGTTGGAGAAACCTTTCGGGATATGCCTTTCCACCTCTTCCTCTTCTTCCACGAGTATTATTAAAGATCAAACAGGACAAGCCCAAGATGATAATCTTGCTGGCCCCAAATTGGCCTCGACAGTTTTGGTACCCAACATTGAAAAACCTTTGTCTGGAGCCCCCTTGGGTTTTACCACAGACTCCAAACCTTCTGTCTCAACACCAGGGTCAGGTTCTACACTCCCATGTCAAAACTCTCAGCCTAGCGGCCTGGTTAATCCAGGGTCTTTGAATCATTTTCTCCTACCCAAGCAGGTTATGGATGTCATTTTAGAAGCCAGACGTCCTAGCACTAGAAAATCTTATGCAGGAAAATGGAAAAGATTTTGTTCCTGGATGCAGGCTCAGGATTCTGATCCTCTTATTCCTAACATTCCTCAGATTTTACTTTACCTGACAGACCTCTTGCATAAGGGTCTCTCTTTCTCTTCCATAAAGATTCATGCCTCTGCTATTTCTGCTCATTATAATGCAGACCCTCCAATCTTTTCCCACCAGCTCATGAGACAGTTTCTCAGAGGAGCTAAGAACTTATGGCCCCCTAGATCTCCTCCCATTCCTGCTTGGGATCTCAACTATGTTTTGGAAAAGCTCACCTTACCTCCTTTTGAGCCTGCTGCCACTTCTGACATCAAGTGTTTATCTTGGAAAACAGCCATTCTGTTAGCTCTGACCTCTGCCAGAAGAGTTTCATAGTTGCAAGCTCTTATGGCTGTAGAACCTTATATTATTTTTCATCAAGGCAGGGTGTCTTTAAGGACTAATCCTACTTTCATGCCTAAGGTGGTTTCCAAAGTGGCTTTAAATCAAACTATTCACTTGCCAACTTTTTCCCCAATCCTCAAAATAAAGGGGAAAGGATCTTACATTCCTTGGACGTACACAGACAACTACGTTTTTACCTGGACAGAATCAAGGACATCAGGAAATCAGAGCAATTGTTTTTTTCTTATGCTTCAAGTTCCCAAGGTAAAGCCATTTCAAAACAGACCATTTCTAAATGGATTGCTCATGGAATCAGATTTTGCTATTCACACCATGAAAGCAAATCCCAGGGAGTATAAGGACTCACTCTACCAGAGCTGCTGCCACTTCAGCTGCCTTCCTCAGGGGAGTTCCTACCAAAGACATTTTGGAAGCTGCAACTTGGAGTTTAGTGCATACTTTTTCCAAGCACTACAATCTACCTCTCTACTCTAAGTCTAGGGCAGGCTTTGCTTCTGCAGTCTTGCAGGGTCTTATAGCCGCCCCCTCTACTTTATGACCACCTCCCTCTCATTCTGCTTTGGGATTCTACCCTACAGTCATGACTGCAACAGTGAAACACGATGAACATAGTACAGTTGTGTACACTTACCATAAATGTAGATGTTCGAGTGTCTTCACTGTTGCAGTCCAGGTTACCCTCCCTCTTGTCCCCTCTTATTTTTTCTTTTGTGTGGTTCCTTTTTTCACCCTTCTGAGTTGTATTTGCAAAGGGTATGGGTCCTTACTCATTTTGGAACTTCTGACATCTGGGGCAAGAAAAACTGGAGAATTTGGCGTCGGATGTCAGCTTTGTACTCCTGGTGCTCTGAAGTCAGGGAGCATGGCTGAACAGCCGACGCCAGACCCAGACTTTGGGATTCTGGCCGAACGTGGACTGCCTGCCGGCAGGGGAGAAACCCTACAGTCATGACTGCAACAGTGAAGACACTCGAACATCTACATTTATGGTAAGTGTACACAACTGTACTTTTGTCTGGCAAATCATTGAGGGCTGAAGTCAGATAAAATAGACATTTAAGTTTCAGACTTCATACCCTTCAGAAAATTCAATGCAAAATCTGTTATTCTATCAACTGTCTAAGTTTGTAAGAGCATAATTTCAAAAGTGTCCCTATTTTTGGGCCTTTGTGCCCCATTATTTATGGCTTTGTCCAGATTTCTTGTTCTAAGAGGTCGAGAGATATCTCACACACACACACACACACACACACACACACACACACTGAGCGCGATCGAGCAACACACACACACACACTGAGGGCGATCGAGCAATCCCAACAAAGGAACAAAAATAGGGATGGATTTTAAATATTGCTCTTATAAGTTCATAGGTTAGTATTAGGCTAACTGCCCTTTCGTGCCATGTTTAAGCCTAGCCAATTATCCCTTGTGAGACTCAAACCTTGCACTTTGTGTTTGCAAGGCAAACACCTTAACCATTAGGCCACCCTCCCACCCCCTTATAAACTTAGTTCTTTTATATTTAGTGGAATAACTATATATAAAACTTTGTACACTGTTTTATCTTCATTTTATGGGTCAAATAGGTTTTGTGGCTCCCAATTAATTTTATTTCGTGGGAGAGGGGCCAAAAATGGCTTTTTTGATAGTGAAGGTTGCAGACCCCTGAACTAGGACAAGGAACTATGTCCTGGTAAACTGATTGCTCCCTCCTTTAGCAGCAAAACAGTCTAAGTTATTTGTGGGTCTTTGGTCTTACTCCACCTCCTTTTTTGACTCCGCCATTGATGGGTGACTTTACTGTGGCCATCTGGTGTGCTCCTTGGGGAGCCACTATGTTCAGCTGCCCTTTTAACTAAAGGAGAACTACTCTTGCAGACATAAAGGAAGGGACTGGGACTTGCTCCTGAACTAAATTACTTTAACGAACATTTTTACTAGTAAGGCTGCTTTCCAGGGGCTGGATTATGCAGAGAGGATTAAGGCATTTAGATTATATTATAAGTAAAAAGTAATAACAGAGTTCAAATAAACTTGTTATATTTGTTCCTAGTGTTTTTCTTTTTCTTTCTGCATTCATTTTTCTTATATGGATAGTCTTTCTTTTTCTTTCTGCATTTATTCCTCTTATATGGATAGTCTTTCAAGATTCCTTATTATACCCATCATTTTATTTGACAGTCAGCCATCTATCCCAAACAAGTCTATTTGTTTTATTAAATCTTGTACCCTTGATTAGATCAGTAATCATAAAAGAAAATTTAGCACTGTGATGTTTGGCAGTATGTTTATATAAAGCATTATTCATCCTCTTATTTTTGATATTACTCATGTGTTCAGAAATTCTCAGCCTTAAAGGCCGAGAAGTTTGGCCGACATAGAATGAGCCACAACTGCATGTTGCCAAGTAAATTAACCATTCGCTACTACAATTTTTAAAAAAATGATAGTTCATAAACTTTAGAACAATTTAATTTAATCAAGGGTACAATATTTAATAATAAAGCAGGTTGGCATTCATTGTTAGATTCAAAAGAAATGGATCACTAAACTAGGTGCTTTGTTTGCACCTGGACTAAATGAGCAATTTTAATTGAACCAATAGGACGTGATCTTGTTACTATTTAAATGCATCATTTTAGTTTTTCATTGTCACTGAGGAAGGCTGTGTCTGGTTTACCAGCCGAAACCGGTCTGAGCTATTTTTTGATGCTGTTTTCACAATAAATTATTTTTTCACTGGATCCTGTTTGGTTGCTGGCTTCTTCTTTTTTGGACATGATTTGTGGTTGTTGCCGGGCAACTTTCCTACGTGCAGGAGCTATTTTTTGATTGGTACACCTATTCAAATGAAACATTGACAGCTGGATGAGAAATTGTAAATTTACTCCCAGTTTGGTGTCCATGTACCTTATGGATGGAGGCCATCAATAAGAACGGTATTATCTTAATACCCTCCTTACAAATTCTTAGCTGCCTGCTGACTTACTGGCACCCGCTGTATGATACTTGGGACCGATATGGCTTGGGGTGCTCACTGGTGGCATGAGGATGAACTGATAGGTTTTAGGGGGGGAAGAGAAGAGAGAGACAATGCTTATGTGGCAAGCAGATTATTTCACAGCTTGCATTAATAACAGCTCCTTAGCTTGGACATCCCTAAACATGGATGTTCTAAGAATTTTGATGAATGATAATGGACAGAGAATATGAATCCAACCAAAGCCCTATCAAGAGATTCCTTCTGTAAGTCAACTGATACCATAAGCATGCATCTGGTCTTGATATTTTTAATGTTATGCTTTTACTTTATACACATCAAAAATCTAGAATTTGATTTATAGTTAATTGTTTCTTACAGGAAAACTCTCCGCTTAGCTGTTTAACCTATAGCATAGTTTCATATTGTTCAATAGTTTTATGAAAAACTGCCCTGTTATTGAAGGATTTTATGTAAGTATGCTGAAGACTTCAAGGTGGCATCTGCTGTAAGTAATCAAGGTCTGAAGGTAGTGCTCTGCTTTCATGGGTATTAATCTTGGCTGCATCCAGTAATTTAATACTAGGGAATGAAAGGTTATTCATCATGTTGCAAACAGTATGTTTTTGTTTATATCATAATGGGATGATGTGTATTCTTGTTACTATATTAAGGATGGTAACTGCTGTATTTGGAATAGCGGAACTGCCTATGCTAATATGAGGGCCTTCTCCAAGGTGCTGAAGTCTTGGGATTAGTATATACATGTAGCAGGGGGCTCCCATCTGTAGAAATGCTTTAATCTGTAATGGGGAGTTTCAGAGTTCATTTGTATTACACAGTTTACATTTGAGGCTCTGGACCCCATACCTTTAATAAGTTGGAAAATGCACGGGTATAAAAGTTAATTATCTGTTGTTTTAGAAATTAGAGTATGTAAGAAATCACAACCACCAGTGAGCACTGTATTCATTATTGTAAAAGTCATGCAAGGGGTTGGTCATTTTTCTACTCTATAGCGCTTGGATTAGATTCATACTAGAGTATTCCATAGACTTCTTGGCTCTGTCGTTTAAGGATTTATCATGCAAAGTGAAATATTCAAAGAGAGTTTACTAAAGAGGTTGAAGCAGTAAAATTACTATTTTGTGTTCAGTGTTGTAAGGACTTTATTTTCCCTGAGGTATATAAAATGAAAACATGATTTAGAACATTATTAAGAGGATATAATTGTAACATTATTGTAATTGTAGCATTAAAGCAGAAACAAAGCTGATACCTTCAAGTTGTATTTGAAGAAGAGGAGGAGCTGAATTAGCATAATAATAGGAGTACTGCATAATTCATTCATATCCATGGTTAAACTAAGCAAAACTGCAAACAGCTTTACAAAGAACTGGAATATATATGTATGTATGTATGTGTGTGTGTATGTATATGTATATATAATATATTGCACACACACACACACACACATATATATATATATATGTATGTGTATATATATATATATATATATATATATATATATATATATATATATATATATATATTATATATATATATATATATATATATATATATATATATATATATATATATATATATATATTCAACACGCACGTCAGTTTAGGTGACTGTGTCGTGTTGATTAATGTCACCAAATGGGCATGGGTATTTGCCATTGATAAGTGGGTTGAGGACCAGGCCTTTTCCAACCTATGCCAGGGACCCATGCTAATGGTGTGAGAGGTGTATGTGCTCCTATTAGCCAGTGTGTGCCTGCAATATACCCCAGCAGCCCTGGGACAATAAGCTACTGGCTGGATGGTTTCCAGTTGCCCAGTTTGGGTTACCTGGAATAGCTCTGTTGAGCAAAAGCTGGACATAAAATTAATCAACCTGCCAAACATGAACTAAGAATTGTAATACTCATTGTAGATTCACTGACAGAACACAGCTTGGGAGTGGATGACATGATGGTAAGGAGGAGGCTAGACATCCCATGTATCCAGGAGACAACATGGAAGAGCAGTGTGGCAAAGCCATTTGGCTTGGGATCCAGAGTCTACTACTCTGGAGGATGACAGACTAGAAATAGTGCGGGAATTGTGGTGAGAGAGAGAGAGATTTCAGAAGACAGTGAGGGATGTCATCAGAATGAATGACCGACTCATGGCAATCAGACTCCAGCCAAATGCTAGGGCAGTGTTCATTATCACAGCCTGTGCCCCACTGCAGAGTTGTGATAGTGAGGAAAATAATTCATTCAGACAGCAGTTGCAGAATTTACTGGATAAAGCAGGACAACCTAAATTGGTGATAATAATGGGTGACTTGAATGCATGTAGGGCAGATAGAGCAGGATATGAGGAATGCCTGGGTCCACATGAATGGGACAACAGGAATAAAGAAGAGGCCATTCTAGACTTATGTCTGGCAAATGGCTTGAAGTAGCCAGTACATGGTTCAGAAAGAGGGACAGTCACAAGATTACATACAAGAGTGGCCAACATGCAACTCATGTAGACTTCCTCCTAGTAAGGAAAGGGCACTGGGGTAGAGCCAGTGATTGCAAAGTCATCCTCAGTGAAGCAGTTGGCCCACAGCATAAACCACTGGTTCTACAGTCAGCTGCAAGCAGTGGTCAGAGAAGGCTCTAAGGTCAGCAGAAACCAGGCTGAAGACCTGGAAGTTGACTGGAGAGGAAGTGCAACAGTTAAAGGAATTATTCTAGCACCTCAAGAAGAAGAGGAAATAGGTGAAGCTGAAGAATGGAAGCTACTTAAAAAAGCATGTGTGAGAACTACAGAACAGATTTGCAGCCAAACTAGATGTGAAAATAAGATACATACAGAAAGCTGGTGGTGGAATGCAGAAGTCCAGAAAGTCTTCAGAAGAAAGAAGTAGTGCAGGAAAAAGTGGGAGATAGAAACAATGGACTAGGCTAGGAATGAATACTGGTTGGCTAACAAAGAAGGTGTTATAGCAAAGAACAAGGCGTCAGAGGAACTCTACCAATGTTTGGAAAGTGACTCAGTGGATGGCAGTCTCTATCAGGTTGCAAGGCAAAGGCAGAAAGATGAGGAAGATAGTCAGACACCCTTTAGAAGGGATGCAGCAACAACCTGTTCACCAGTCCACAGGACATCAAAGGCAGCTGGAAGGGGTACTTCCAGCAGCTTCTTAATGAAGAAACCCCCCAGAGAAACTGTACTACTCCAGATATAACCTGCGATAAGAGAAGAGGGAGGAGCCCACCGTAGAAGAAGCAAGAACAGCACCAAGAAGAATGAAGTCTGGAAAAGCAGCAGGTTCTCATGAAGTCACAGCACATATGATAAAGATGCTAGGTGAGATAGGGGAAATATGGCTTCCGAGGTTACTCATAGCAGTGTGGAGAGAAAGGCATATCCTATATGACTGGAGAGTTCAGAATCAAAGGGGACATCCACAACTGTGGGCAGTACAGAGGTATCAAACTCCAGTCACATAGCATAAAAGTTCTGGAGAAAGTGACTGATGGCAGAACATTCAGAGTAGCAGAAGTAAGACGTGAGATGAGCAGTTTGGATTCAGATCAGGATGCAGCACGACTCACCCGATGTTTGCAGTGGGACATGTAGTTGAGAAGAAGCTAAAGATGTGGGAAGAGTCCAGCAGGATAAACCTTTGCTTGGAGAAAGCATATAACAAGGTCCCAAGAAAGCTGATTTGTGCAGCCCTTTGGTGGTTTAAGTCTTAGAAACATTGGCAGATTTAGTGCAGGCTATGTACAAAGACCCAGTGGCTCAAGTACGAACAGTGTTCATTCTCACAGAGGGGCTCCCAGTGGGAGTGGGTGTGCATCAGGATTTAGGACTGAGCCCACTTCTGTTCATACTGGTGATGAACTACATTTGCAAACCGGTCAGAGAGGACAGCTCAACAAAGCTACTGTATGCATATGATCTGGCATTGCAGGCAGTCCCTTAGTGAGAACATCAGTAAAGGTTAGGGGAATGGAATTCAAAACTGAAGCCACATGGTATGAATCTGAGTACAGATAAGACAGCTGAAATGGCAGCAAATGGCTGAATTTAGAAGAATTGAGATAGAAGGGAAAATAGTGGAACAGGTTAACAGCTTCAGGTATCTGGGAGGGGTGGTTGAGGAGAAGGGAAGTCTGAAAAAGGAGGTCAAATCTAGAATCAGAAATTCTACAGCCAACTGGCACAGTGTGTCAGGTGTCGTTTATGACAGAAGAATGCCAAAGTAGTTGAAAAGTAAAATGTACAAAACAGTTATGTGACCAGTACTACTGTATGGTACGGAAACCTGGGCATTAAAGGCCAGAGCAGTTGAGGAAGCTAAACAGGTGATAGGATGCATGCTATGGGACAGATGAAGAAGTAAGAACATAAGAAGAGAAGGCAAAGTAACTCCAATTGCAGACAAGGTCAAAGAGAGCAGAGTACAGTGGTTTGGGCACATGTGCAAAAAAAGTAGAAGACAGTCTGGTGAAGAAGATTTGGGACATACAGGAAGATGGCAAGAGGAAAGAAGAGATCCAGCAAAGAGGTGGATGGATTTTGTGAAAGAAGATCTGTGATAGTCAAGCATGAGTATCAAAGAAAGCAGAAAGTGGTACTCAGTAGATAAAGATGACAAAAGTTCACATGACACACTAACCCCCATGTAGAAAATGAAAAAAGGGGGGGGGTTGATGATGATGATCCATAATTCATTGAGTAGTGTTTCTGGCTGTTCAGACTTTGAAGGCACTTCTGAAACCTGAACATCTCCTTAGCATAGTATACATTTAAGCAATGATTTGATACCTAAAGATACTAGGATATGAGGAGGCCACTTGTCTCCCCATTTTGAGAGAAGCTGTCCTACATTAGGAATTGACCACAAGCTATGCTGTATTCCAGTGGTGGTTCCCATGTCCTAGTTCTTGACAAGTAAATGTCATGGACAATACCACAATTCCCTTCTCAAGCACCCTCCTTTGACAGTTGGCTTTATCAAACCTTAAGTCATGATGAGGGAAACTCTTAAGGTTGACATATTTGCTGTCTGGGAGGATACTGTCCTTCCCAAGTCTGTGCTTCCTGTCCCTCCATCAGGGAAGGAAGGAAGGACTGGGCAGTGTGTGCATTCTCTGTGAATAGGGGAGTGCTCTGTTATATAGTCCCCATTCTTAATAACTTCTTTGCTATGAAAGTTCTGCACACACAAGCCCGGGCTCATTCTCACCATGTTGTTATGGCTCAGAAGTGGCTGTTGTCATTTATCTCTTGGCTTCTCCTAAGAGTATATTCCTCCAAGTACCCCAGGGCTGTGTAATTGTATCAAGATAATGCTTCTACTTGAAAACTTGGCTGATGCTGAGTACATTTTCAGCCAGTATGAAGTTCCCTGGGGTGGTCTTAGAGATAGAGATTTCCAGGAAGCTCTCCCTCTCAGGTTGTCCACAAAGCTAAGTGAAATACATTCTCTATCTTGATTATTGGGTATCCTCTAAATCTCCAGGTTAACCTGGCATGCCTTGTGCATCTTTTTGATTTCTGCCCTTGGTACTTCAACAGTAAGTGTACATGTTTTGTCATGTCTGCATATTATGATTTGGTGAAAGACAGAGCTGTGTCCTACTGAAGACTGATTTAACAGTTTTGAAGACAAGCTTTTTTCTCATTCCTTTAGTGAAGAATCCATCTTCATACTGGGGCATGGACTTTGACATGCTGTTGCATCTGCATTTCAGTCTAGCTAGTTTGGAAGACTGCAGGCTTTTGTTCTGGAAGTCCTGGAAGATGCTATCATTTGTGGCTGACATCTCAGCCTGCTAGATTTCTGAGTACCAGAGAACTGCTGGAGAAGGACTGGGTCTCATTGGATGGAACCTTGCTTCTTACTGATCTGGTTTCCGAACTGTCATTCATATGGGCTTTTCACCTTTCTTTTTTTTCTAGAGTTCCAAAAATTGGGGAGTGGGGGTAGTCTAATCCATACCATGGGTGATCACTGTGAGTTATAATTTTAATGAGCCACATGCTGGTGTGACCTGGGCCTAAATAGCAGCTTGGTTGCCTGAGAGTCACTTGGGGAGAGAAAAGTGAATGACAGTCCATTGTCCTTCCTTTGAGGTGGGGATAAGTTTATGAAGGAAAACAAGTCTGTGGTCTGTGTACAAAAAGGAGATTCAAAAGCTTCCCTGGCCAGCAAATTAGAGTGATTGTTGTAAACACAAAGACTGGAATTCCAGTCTTGGTAATTTCAGAACTGTAATTGTAAATCTGTAGGAGAATATACCAAGTGTGAGGTTGTGCTAACTTGAGTATTCATCGTGGTCCTAACAGTGACCTCAGAGGCAGCACGTATAGTTAGCAGATGTCTGCAGGGAAGCAAATGCTTTAGTTGCATCACACAAGTGTTTGAAATTTGATGTAGTAATGGAATCAGAGTTTATTTCCTACTCTTAGTACTTTTTTCTTATTTATACATCTGTTCTACTCAATACTATTTTCTATATTGTTTTTGGTATACAACTTTATTGGTGGTACTTCCTTGATTGAATTTTGCATGTGTTCTTCTGTAAACTTTTTCAAGATTGTACTTTATATATGTTTTTTATTGTTTATTGTTTTTTTGTTTGTTATTCTTGGAGCTTTTCTCCCCGGGCCTCTACTGAAAATGGACATGTATCCAGCTAGACTAGCTTGGTCAACAAATGTAAAATAAATACAATAAAAATAAAATTACAGTTGCAAATGTAGCACTTCTGATGTAGGGAACCAGGAAACTGTCATGATTGTAGGTAGCATCATTAACTGGAAGTTAGCGTGCTAGAGCATTTTGAAGGTCTTTTGTTAAGGTGTATTATATGCCATCATAGGGGAAATTATGGCATAAAAATGAAATTCATCCCTATGACTAAAATGATGGCTAGATGACTACCTGCTCTTCTGAAAAATGCTTCTGTCACCAAGGCATACTGCAGGTGCTTTTTCCTTGGGGAAGGTATTACCTTATTGGATTATGTAGTGACTCCACCAACAGATGGTAAAGGGATGGGGGTCAAATAGGTCTCATGGGTAGGAAAGTGGGTTAGTCACAAAGCCTGAGATCAGATAAAGAGGGTTTTGCACTTATCAAATTCTGACCACATGCATTTCCAACTGCATTGTCTTTAGTCATCTGAATGCTAGTTCTTGAATGGAAAGTGCAGTAGCAGGACATTCCATCAGAGCTGTAACTGCTGTTGTGCATGTTTTAAGAATGTGTCCATGCTTGACATCAATACCACAGTCATCTGGTCCTTTGCGCATTCCTTTACCAGATACAATAGTTTGAATCATCACTTGATGAACACAGCAAGCATCTGTTGGATGGTCTGTCCTCCATGGTATCCTGCACTGACGTCACTTCTCTTCCTTTGAGATTCTGTTTTGGTATGTATTTTTTTTTTATTGGGGAGGGACTCTACTTTGGTTTATACATGAGTGTTCCCACACACTGCGGAGGACCCCATTGAAATAAGATGCGTCAGCTACAATATTACTTACCACGTCATTAGATCTTTTTAGAAGTTTGTTGTTATTCCCTCTTTATATCATCCTTGCTTGGCCCACTACAGCTACTATTTCTATAGGTGATTAATAAATCTGTTATTATGTAATGTTATTTAGAATACTGCCCCTTTCTCCACCAAAATAAGAACTGTGTATTGATGTACTAGCACCCCTTAATCCCAATGTATACAGGTAAAGAAAAGTGTATGTACAGTGAGATGTCTAGTTCAACATTTTTAAAAGGAGCCATGTGAGAGGGCACAGAAAGATCTACCCATACTTTCTACCTACTGTGAAGAGATGCATCATTGATGAACTGTTATTCTGGGCATTTGCTCTATATATTTTTTTGTTTTGAACAATGAACTCTGGGACTGCTTCAGAGAAGGTGACACTTTTTAAGTTCCTTGAAAATCTTTCCATTGTCTTTAGAAGCTAGTACAAATGTTTATATAAGGTGGATTAAGCGGTGATGATGTGGACTGTATAGTAGGTTATTTGCAGGAAATAGCATTTCCACAAAGTAAAGAACAACAAGTGCCGCAACTAGTAACTGCTGTTACTGTTGAACTGAAAAATAGAGATAAGGGCTTAGTTGTCTGGCAAGTCACCTGGGGCTTATGGTACCCATGTAGACGTTTGGAATTTGATAAGAGAAGAAATTCTTAGAATCTGGATGCAGTTAATGAACCCAAGTTTTGGAATTCATCCAGTGCTAAGTTCTTGGAGATATTGTTCTGTCGTTTTGAAAAAAGGTTAAACATTCCTAGAATGCTTCCTCCTACAGGCCCATTTTGGTATTGCATCATAATTTTAAAGCATTGATGATGGTGTCGGTGCTTATATTGATGAAGGTAATGCTAGCCTTGAGATGTCTGGACCAGTGTGGGTTTGTGGGTAGGAGGACTCTGTGATAATGCAAGATGCTCCGTTAAGGGTTATTATATTGGCTGTCCTCTTTATAAATGCTGAAAAAGCTTCAACTAAGTGGACTGAGAGTATTTATGTACTTTGTTGACTGCTATGAAGCTTTCATAGTATTTTAAAAAATGATGTTATGAGAATTATATCAAGATGTTGCAGCATAAATCATTACAGAGGTTCCTCACTAAAATAATACAGGGCATAAGTAATATGTCCTATCCAGAACGCCTCAAGGCCCTATCCCTGTATTCTGTCTCCTACAGGCTTTTGAGGGGAGATCTATGCCTGACATGCAGGACATTGTCACACCCCACTCTGATGGACCTCTTGCATATCCACAAAACAAACAGTACCAGAATTACCCGTTCAAAAGACTTAAACCTTGCCTGTGATATAAATAGAACTGCTGAAGAGATAGGTATATATCCCAGAGATGCTGACACTACTGGGAATCACACTAATTTCAACAAGGAAAATAAAAAAAGTGAAGCTGATTACCAATCGGCTCTGGTTCTAGAATTTAATTTGTTTAACTCTAAGGTGAAAAGAATATTTCAGATTGAGTGGGACAAATTTACATCTTTTTCGGACATCCCAAACATAAAGGAAAGTATTCCTAAAATAGTTTACAAGAACGCACGAAGTATTAAAAAATTATTAGAAAACAACAAAATCAATAATACCAACAACATTCCCGACAAGACAGCTACAAGAAACACCACCAATGGAACCTACCAATATGGACGCTGCAAACAGTGCCAATATATCTCCAACAAAAGAGAGATATATTTAGAAGCTAGGGACATAAATATTTACAGCACAGGATACTACAATTGTGAATCACAGGGAGTTGTATATATGGCCATGTGTTCAAATGCAACTCTTATTACATTGGAAAGACGGAAAGAGTACTGAAAAGAAGAATATATGAACACATGTATGAGATACTTAAGAACAAAGAAACGAACGCCCTATATAAACATACAAAAATTTGTAAAGATTCAAAATTTTCTTTTTTTGTGCTGGAGCAGGTTAAAAAAGAAATGAGAGGTGGCCCCTGGGAAGAATGGCTTGAGTTTAAAGAACTATGGTGGCAAATACTATTAGAAGCCACCAGAAACCCTGGACTTAATGAGCATATTTCATTATCCCCAGTGTTGAAATTAAGAGCAGCTAAAATATAGACTAAACATACAGTGTTTCAAAAGGAACAGCAGATGGTGCTATTGTAACTACAACCAAATAAAGCTTTTAACCAAAAAACACAACTTCAACATACATACATATATTTTTTCATGGGTTATTTATTGTAGTAATCTATTGTCTTATTTATTTGGAATCAAATATTAAATTATTTATTAAGGAAAATATGATCAATTGTTTTAAAAGTTTTAAAGTTTTGAAAGATGTTTTAATAGGATTTCACAACACAATCAATTACATACAGAATTCCTCTATTTAATGAGCCCTACTGTTTTTATTGGTCTGGTTAGAATGCAAATGATTCTACTGGTTATTTTTGATTTTAACTTAACTATATAAAGAGTAATTGAATTTGATTTAATTGTCTGATGAAGTCTTACTATTGAAGTGGACGAAAACGCATTGTTTTGCTAAAGCGTTTATCTGTGGATTTATTTGTGGATTTTTACTGAAGATTCGAATAAAGTGCGGTTTTATTGCTGGTGCGCAGTTTCCATTCTTTTGTGAACTTACTGTTTTTTTTGTGCTTGGGTGCCTACATTTGGACTTTCACAGTTTCGGTGCCCTGTAATGGAGAATAGCTCACCAACTTTAAACCGCAAAGAAGTGGGACAGTCACGGAAACTGATTGGGCAGCTCACAGAATTAATTGAACTACTGACACCTTTATGTACAACGTTGGTTAGCAGGAAATCAACTGACGTAGGAATTACGTCGGAAGGGACCGAAAGGTTTGGAGGCTCGAAACAGAAGAGGAAAAGACATAATTGTGATTCCAGTTCTACTTCGGTCGAAGATGCTGAACCGAATGGTAGCACTTTTGATCCTGCTAACACTCCGCTGCTGTTGGTTCCCCAAGTTGAACTGAATAAGAACACTCACGTAGGGGCTACGAACAATGGCTGTGTTCCTAAGGTGAACACGTTGGGCAAGAATGTTTCAGGTACTGTTCCCACTTCCTCCAATTGTAAAAACATACAAGACTGGCTGAAACGTCCTCACAATATTAACTTTGAATTTAAAGAGGACGGTTCACCACAAGATGGTGATACATATGCTGTAAAAATTGAAAAATTATCAAAACTAATGTACAAGTATAAAACGCTTGGCACTGAAAACTGCTATTTGATGGAATGTATAAAACACAAAATTGTACCGAAAGGGCTTAGGGTATGGAAGTACCCAAATCATGTAGAATCTGGCACTGTCTTTCATAAAGAACTAATTGACATTTTTAACAAATGTGGACTTGAAATTCTTAGGCTCATTATTAAAGAGAATAATAGGATTTCAGAGGAATTAGAACAAGAGATTTTAGTTTTAGACAATTTTATCAAACAAGATTTGTATTTTGAAATTAAACAGGAAAGGGATAGGTAGTACAGCTTAAGATCCGACATAGACATTAAATGCAAAACATTGGAACAAAGGAAGATCAATAAACTTAAAAGGGATATAGAGGATTATCAGAATAATGTCAGCTATCCACAGCCACCCTCCAAGAGAAGGGAACACAATGTTAGAACTAGGCTGAGCAAAGCAACTGGGCATAATTACCAAATAGACACTTGGAGGGAAGAACAAGACAGGGGAGATTGACACAGAATTCCCACCTTTAGTGAATGAAGACCTACATTACAATAATAACAAAAACAGACAGGGTTTTCAGAATTTTCAAAGGGGGGGAGGGAGAAGGGGGAGAGGGAGGTATTAACAAGAACTGTTTACACCCCCACCCCCACCCCTATTTTAGATCATTTTGACACTTCTGATTTAGACCCAGAAGACGATATACTACGAACAGGTACTACGAACACCTTCAGGAATTTTTCGATATACAATTTCAGCAATATTTCTATTAAAAAAGCACATTTTGATTTATTCAGCAAAGGGTTCAAATATATCCCTAGTACAAAAGGGGATTTGGTACAAACTATTATAGACATGAAGCTGTTCCTCAGGAAGGTTAATTTGCAAGCCATTCTGCCTCCAACGCCACCAAATCCTGACTCTCAACACCCTACTTTTACTAGGCGCAGTATTTACAACCCCCCATTCCATCCACAAATTAAGAATCTGGAAACAGTTCTATAAAATGAAATCAGAAAGGAGTTTAAACAAAATACCAAGGAATATAATCTTACTGAAAAAGAGTATGAAACCTTGAACGACTTGAGATGTAACACTCAAATAAGAATCATGAAGCCAGACAAAGGAGGGGGGGTTGTTATTATGGGCAACATAATATATGAAGGCAAAATGAACAGTATTCTCAGAGAAGAAAGTAAATACATGAGTGTATCACTAAATGAGGTGAACTTGGCTTACCATAGAATAGATACATTACTGGACAATATGATAATGGAGGGAACAATTGACAGCAAGATGTACAAATTTTTGCATGTACCTAAACCCAAGATCCCAGTAATCTTTGAAATACCAAAGGTGCATAAGAATGTATGTGATCCTCCACTAAGACCTATAGTTGCAGCTGATGGCTCTAAAACACTTCCCATGGCTAAATATGTTGATCAAATGACAAAACATATCTGCAACAAAAATGAACATATCTTGAAAGACTCATGGGATTTGCTGAGAAACATCACACCCGACCTCTTGACTGAGAATCTTATTTTTGTAACGATAGATGTTATTGATCTATTCACCTGTATACCACATCAAGAGGGGATGAGTATATTCGAAGACATGGTTTTCCTGGACAAGACACTTACGCACCTAGAAAAGACTGCAATAGTGGAACTAGTAGACATAGTACTGAAGTACAATTTTATTATCTTCAATGGAGAATACTACCAACAAATAAGAGGGGTAGCTATGGGTGCGGCGTGCGCACCCACATACGCCAACATTGTATTAGCAGGATGGGAATCCAATTTCATTTTGAACTCAGAATACAAGCAATACTGGTCCTTGTACAGACGCTACCTGGACGATACAGTAATTTTTTGGACAGGAGGCAAAGAGAAATTAACAGAATTCCTTGATTATATCAAGAACACTACTAACTTCCTGAGGTTTACACACACTACCTCAACAGACAGGTTGCAATACCTAGATATTGAAGTGTATAAGAATGCGAATAACAAAGATTTGGAGACTAAGATATTTAGGAAAAGCACCTTTTGTAACTCCTTTTTGCACTTCAACAGTGCACACCCTCCACACTGCAAAAAGAACATTGTTAAGGGGCAGTTTGTGAGAGGGTGTCGCATGACTAGCAGGGATGAAGATTTCTTCACTGAATGCAACACTTTGGAAGGGATGTTCTGCGCAAGAGGATACCCACCTGATTTTATTAAAGACATAAGAAAAGAGGTTGAGCAAAACAGACTAACAAAATTCAAGCCTATAAAGGGTTGTGTGATAAATATTACAGATTCTACTAAAGATGCTGACACTACTGGGAATCGCACTAATTTCAACAAGAAAAATAAAAAAAGTGAAGCTGATTACCAATCGGCTCTGGTTCTAGAATTTAATTTGTTTAACTCTAAGGTGAAAAGAATATTTCAGATTGAGTGGGACAAATTTACATCTTTTTCGGACATCCCAAACATAAAGGAAAGTATTCCTAAAATAGTTTACAAGAACGCACAAAGTATTAAAAAATTATTAGAAAACAACAAAATCAACAATACCAACAACATTCCCGACAAGACAGCTACAAGAAACACCACCAATGGAACCTACCAATGTGGACGCTGCAAACAGTGCCAATATATCTCCAACAAAAGAGAGATATATTTAGAAGCTAGGGACATAAATATTTACAGCACAGGATACTACAATTGTGAATCACAGGGAGTTGTATATATGGCCATGTGTTCAAATTGCAACTCTTATTACATTGGAAAGACGGAAAGAGTACTGAAAAGAAGAATATATGAACACATGTATGAGATACTTAAGAACAAAGAAACGAACGCCCTATATAAACATACAAAAATTTGTAAAGATTCAAAATTTTCTTTTTTTGTGCTGGAGCAGGTTAAAAAAGAAATGAGAGGTGGCCCCTGGGAAGAATGGCTTGAGTTTAAAGAACTATGGTGGCAAATACTATTAGAAGCCACCAGAAACCCTGGACTTAATGAGCATATTTCATTATCCCCAGTGTTGAAATTAAGAGCAGCTAAAATATAGACTAAACATACAGTGTTTCAAAAGGAACAGCAGATGGTGCTATTGTAACTACAACCAAATAAAGCTTTTAACCAAAAAACACAACTTCAACATACATATATATATTTTTTCATGGGTTATTTATTGTAGTAATTTATTGTCTTATTTATTTGGAATCAAATATTAAATTATTTATAAAAGTTTTAAAGTTTTGAAAGATGTTTTAATAGGATTTCACAACACAATCAATTACATACAGAATTCCTCTATTTAATGAGCCCTACTGTTTTTATTGGTCTGGTTAGAATGCAAATGATTCTACTGGTTATTTTTGATTTTAACTTAACTATATAAAGAGTAATTGAATTTGATTTAATTGTCTGATGAAGTCTTACTATTGAAGTGGACGAAAACGCATTGTTTTGCTAAAGCGTTTATCTGTGGATTTATTTGTGGATTTTTACTGAAGATTCGAATAAAGTGCGGTTTTATTGCTGGTGCGCAGTTTCCATTCTTTTGTGAACTTATATATCCCAGAGACTACTCCGTCTATGGAACAGGCTCCCCATCCATGTGAAGCAGAGTTCCTCCCTAATCCAATTCAAGTGAAACTTGGACAATTGGATGAGAAACTGGAAATTCATCCCTGGTTTGGCACCTATGTGTCTGTTGCAAACAGGAAACCTGTAAATAGTTCTTCTCCCAGGCCCATGCTTACACTTATCCAAGGGTATCAGAACTCATCAGAGATTTTGGGATGCATGGCTAGGCTTAAAAAGGCCCTTGTGGTCATTAGCCTAGTAAACACCTATGAACCTGTAAGGTATTAGCCCGGTATTGATGAAATTTGAGTTATCAGGGGATTAGTCAAGGATGCCCCTGTCACCACTCTTATTCATGCTGTATTTATCAACTGTTGGTGATTATTTACAAGGACTTTAGCTGTCCTTTGGTATGATTGGGAAGGGTCCCAGTTCAAAGTATCACTTTTGAAGATGCTTTATTATTGCCGTTATATAATCTGTAAAGGCATATTTCCTGTTTGGTTGAAATTTGAGAGAGAGATTTCATGGAGACATTTGGATGTAGAAATAAAGTTGAGAAAAGAAAAACATTGCCTCTACAAATTTGACCAAGTCAAGAGCTGATGACTCCCCTATCCATAATTGTAGGGGTATCCAAAACATAAATATTTGAGTTTGTCTATCAACTGCATTGAAACAATCAGTGAAGTATTTATATCCGACATTTAGTAAGTAATGATTTTCAGATATGGAAAAACATTACTTTAAGGTTATGAACTGGCGTGTATTATCTCAGTTCCTATGTCTTGAGAATCATTTTGGTTGTCAGCAGACAAACGTTATATGGTTAAATTGAAGGGGCGATAATTTGTATTGGGAGGTGCAAAGCCATGGATGGCATAGGGGTAGAGTCCCTCCATGCTTTCTTCTAATAGTATCCATTGCAAACAGCTGATACATACAGTAATCCCTTTCAAACATTTTGCTAGGACTGAATAAGGAATTATTCACAAAAAGTTGGTCAACTCAAGTGATACAGTTATGTAGACACATGGGTGTTCAGAACAATTTGTCCATAATTTCAGCAGTGAACAAAATACATGAGAAGTTAAAAAGCCAGTCTTTATACTGGGTTTGGTATGCATGTTCAAAATGCTTAACTAACAGACCCAGGCTAAATCACAGAATTTCAAATAATTTAAGACTGGGCAAATTATTTGGCATAGGTTTAGCAGAACAATAAATAAAAAGTACATGTGCTGGAGAGTGTGGGCATCAAACAGGATAGCTGTTTTGTTATGCCACAAAACCTAAGTGTGAATAAAATTTCATATGTGACTATATTTTCATTTATTTTGGTGATTTTAGATCTTTTCATCACTACTTCCATACCAGGAAAAAAATTACATTTAAGAAAGTGTGGAAGTTGATGCAGATAGGTAAGGTTGTAAGCTGTAGTTCCGGTGGTACAGAGTTTGATTATTTAAGCTCTCATTTGCCTGTGACCTTAAACAAGTCACTTAACTAGACATTGCTCCCAGGTAGCCCCTGAAAAAGAGGTTGTGTGTCTACTGAGCCCACCTAGTTAGGAAATGTTTATTACTTTTGTTATTATTAGAGTGATCCACCATTTAACTTTCAGTAGTATAAGTTAGCAAATGTTTGTCATATTTCATTAGACAGGAGAATAGGTAAGCGACACATATTTGTCAACACTCCTTTGTTTCCCTCCAGCTGTGTAACCTAGAGAGATAAAGCGCCCTAACTCCAACTGTAACAACTTGAGTTCAGGTAGTAGTTAGGGTGCTGGAAGAACCGGGCACAAGAGGGTGGAAGTGAACATGTTATGCCAACTTACCTTTTCTGGCAGCCCCATGCAGCCGTCCTGCTCTCATTCAAGTGGATTCTTGTATGCAATCAGTGACTGTAAAACTGGGGGAGGTGAGCTATCCCAAACTGTTAGCAGTAGCCCTGGTGAGGTATGTGAGTGTGTAAGTGAGAATGCAACATTGGGAAGGGCATCAGATGCTTACATGGTGATGCAAGTTCCCATGTCAGCCATCGGGAGCAGGATTAGGGGCATGTCTGCCTGTATGACAACTGTATAATATATTAGTCTTGCACTTCTGATGGGGATTGAAGGGGCAGGGGCAGTGATTCTGGATGGTAGGCATATAATGGGGCAGAAAAATAGATATATTAAAAATAGTTTTGTTGCTGGTTCGTTTTCTCTGTGCTTTGGTATTTTTAATTATTGTAAACATTATTTTATGCATTCAGAAATGACCATGTCTGCAGTGTGAAGCAGCCTTTAAAGCCAAGATAATTCATTTCATTCCAATTGCACAAATATTTAGTTTCAGTCCCTGGCTCTCATTTGTTTTCCTTTTTTAACCTCCAACTCTCAAGCTGCTTTTTAAACAGCAGTGGGAGATGCACCTAATGTGACATATAAAATATAACAATAGATTATATCAGTACCACGTTAATAACATCATTATTGCTATGTTAACTGTACCTGCAGCATGTGATGTTGGTGAAAGTGCAGTGATTTCTGATGTTGATAACACTTGATCTGAAGTAGTTACTTCATTTGCTCTGCTACCTGTGGGTATCGGATCCGACAGCTTTCCAAGCTAGAAGATCCAAGCTCCTAGCTCCTCCCCCTACCCATAATCCCCTGCTACCTGCTGTATTACCTCAGATCGTTTTTTGCCGCGGCTGAAGTAGCTATCTTTTGAAGAGCTCCTGGCTTTGGTGAGATCGTTTACTTGTTAAAGTCCTTTTTTCTCTAGCGTTTTTGTGACGTTGTAGGTAGTGTATGTGTGTGTAGTGCCCCTGGGTTTATTTTCGGTGGTTTAGTTAGTTTTTCTCGTAGTTAGTTGTTCCTCTGTGTGACACCCCTCCCCCCTTAGTGTTTGGGTGTGAGTTTAAAATGGCTGAAGGGCCCAAAGCCGTTTTTTCGAAGTGTACTGAATGTGGCCATAAGCTTTCACCGGCTGATGGCCACACTCAGTGCGTTTTATGCCTGGGGGGTGGCCCATTTATCTATGGCCTGCCAAATTTGTGCGGCCTTTAACCCCCGGGCGCTTAGGGATAAGAAGAATAAGCTGATCCTGGCGGGAAAGCTGCCCCAGGAATCGGCTTCTTCTTCCTTTCCCGCTCAGGCTCAGGCTGCTTCGGCAGCCCCGGTGCCTTCTGCGCCCCTTGCTCAGCCCAGGACTCAACCTCCCTCTTTGGGTTCGAGCACGGGTGACACTGGTGCCTCTTCCTCCAGAGAGAAAAGGCACAAGGATAAGGAAGGGCACAAATCCCATAAAAGGCGGGCTGAGACTCAACCCTCAGCCCCGCCATCTAAACTGACAAAGTCTCCCTCGAGGGTCTCGGGATCCTCCCCCTCTCAGCTCCGTTCGCCCAGCTTTTCACCGGAGGAGGAGGACCGGTCTCCCTCAAGGTCGTCGAGGCGGCCCTCCCAGCTCGCCTCGACGACTTCTTATAGATCGACCAGAAGCCTCACCGAAGCGGACATGGATCGGATGATGCGTCAATTCATACAGACCCAAATGCAGATGGGGGTGCTCTTGCCTCCCCCCCCCCCTCTGGGAGGGAGCGCGGTCCCCATTTTTGCTTCGATCACTTCTTCTCCAACTCGTTTTCGGGTCTCGGAGTCGTCTGATCTGGGCCCTTTTGGAGCCGGGGATTTGTCGGCGCCCATAGCGCCGGTCTCTTCGCCGACTATACCCTCGAGCGTGTCTGATCCAAGTTCTCGGGGCCGAGGGCTTAACGTCGGATCCGGGGGAGTTGGTGTGTCTTCAGCGCCACTGGGTTCGGAGCGCACCTCTCTCTCTGCGCCAACTGCATCGGCCCCGACCCCGATCCCTACCTTGGAGCCGAGGAGGATGCTTTCGGAGCCTGGCGAGAGTAGTTCTCCTTTGGCTTTTGAGGTAGTGGAGAGGGTACTGTCGAGGTCCTCCAGGTCCCCGGTCCGGGCTTTGGATCCTCCCGTACCCCCCCTGCATGTGGGTCTATCCTCCGCCATCCGACCATCGGGACAGCCTGCTCAAGCCCTCCAGCTAGTTCCCTTGGAGGAACAAGAACCCATGGATGAGCCCTCTTCAGATAGCCCCACCGAGGAGGTCCCTCGTAAACGTAGGTGTAAAAGGAGGCATCTGGACTCCCCTGAGTCCGTTACCACCGACACGTATTTAGATGAAGGGGAAGGTTCCCCAAGGTCACACCCCGAGGATGTCTCCTTCGGAGACATCATGGAAATGTTTTGTATTAGAGGGGGGTGGTCTGCCCAAAAACCTTCCGTGGATGAATCCGTGTTCCTGGATGCGTTTGAGGCAGGCCCATCTACCTCCTGGTTGTCCCTTCCGGCTGACCCCCCTGGTAGACTTAATTACTACCAGGGCGTGGAAGGAGCCCGACACCATGGAGCCAATTCCTAGGCTTCCTGATAAAGTCCTTAGCCCCCCTACAGATAGGCAGTCTTGGGCCAAGGGATCTCCCGTTGATGCCATGTTGGTGGCGGCTGCCACCAAGAAAGAACTCGCACAGGAGAATTCTTCGGTCCACCCGCCAGATAAGGAATCTCGAGCACTGGACCACATTGGGAAGTGGATGTTTGCTTCAGCGACCTTCTTGATAAGGGCGCTGAACTATATGGCACATACCATCAGGCTACAGCGAGACTTGATTAAGGAATACGCTGCAGCCCCCCCCGGAGTCCATGTCGGTCGGAGACCAGAATGTTTTTTTGACTCGGATGGCCACTCTAAAATCCATTTCTAACACGTCCATGCGGCTTCTCTCCCATGCAACGGAGAGAGCCGCTAGGGCCAGTGGAGCCGGGGTCGTCTTGCGACGTCACGCCTGGCTCCATCTTTTTGACTTAGCGGATCCCTTCAAGGCGTCCTTCACGAACGCGCCCTTTGACGGATCTTCGCTTTTCGGCAAGACCGTTCGCGATATGCTGGTCCAAAGCGAAAAGGATGGGAAGACGCTGTCTGCCGTCGGAGTCCGCTTCTCTAGTCCCCAACGATCCTTTTCTAGGAATCAGAGGGGACAAAAGAAGCTGTGGTTCCGCAAGTCTCAGCAATCCCATCCAGCTTTGGACCCCTCGTCCTCTAGAGGCAGAGGAGGACAAGGTGGACGCCAGCCCAGAGGCAGAGGCGGACCGCGTAACTTTGGGTCTAGAGAACCTTTCTCGGACAGACCCACGCAGCAGCCCTGAGGGCTTGCCCTTCTCTGGAGGCAGTCGGGGGGCGTTTGATGGAGCAGCTGTTAAATTGGGAGTCCCTTACGACAGATCGATGGGTGCTCCTTATCATATCCAGAGGTTATTCCATCCCCTTCATAAACCTTCCCCCAAGACCAGACGCCTCCCCGATGTACCACCCGATCAGAGGGAGGCAGCGGCTTTAGAAGTATCAAAGTTGCTAGAAAAAAGAGCCATCCAGCCCGTCCCTCCAGATCAGTCCGGATTGGGTTATTACTCCAGGTTCTTTTTGGTGCCAAAGAAAACGGGGGACCTAAGACCCATCTTAGACCTTTCCGCTCTGAACCTATTCATTCCCAAGGAAAAATTCCAGATGGTCACCCTCCAATCAATTCTCCCCCTTCTGCAGGAGAACAACTAGATGTGCTCTATAGACCTCAAGGATGCGTACTACCACATTTTGATGGACAGACGATCCAGAAGGTTTCTCCGCTTCCGGCTGGGGGCCAGTCATTATCAGTTCAGGGTTCTTCCGTTCGGCCTCACCTCAGCCCCTAGGGTGTTCACCAAAGTCATGGCAGTGGTTGCAGCCCACCTGAGACTTCAGGGCATTCAGGTTTTCCCGTACCTAGACAACTGGCTCCTTACCGCTGCCAACAGGCATCAACTCTGCGTGGCAAGAGATTACGTTCTGACTCTTGCCCACAACTTAGGCATCTCAGTAAATCTGCAGAAATCCTCTCTGTGCCCCGTTCAGGTCCTGGAATTCATAGGGGCCAGGTTGGATACCCGTATCTCTCGAGCTACCCTAACTTCAGACAGGCTGAGCAGCTTGTCATATCAAGTATTAGCCCTTCTTCAGAGTCCTGCCCCACCGGCGGTGTTAGTCCTGAGGGCACTAGGGTCTATGGCGGCAGCGATCGGTCTCTCCCTTCACGCACACCTGCGAATGAGGATATTGCAGTGGATCCTGCAAGTTCAGTGGTCCCTATCACTCCCACCTGTTGAACACTCCGATACCACTGAGCAGAGTTTGCAAGGACTCCCTTCTTTGGTGGTTCCACGTGCGGGAACTCAGAGAAGGGAGGCCCTTTGTGATCCCCCCGCCCCAAGCCACATTGACCACGGACGCTTCTCGCCTCGGGTGGGGGGGGGCATTGTTCAGGCAGATCCGTCCAAGGCACGTGGATATCCCTAGAGACCGCTTTGCATATCAGTGTCTTAGAGATGAGGGCAGTGCTTTTGGCGTTGCAAGCTCTCCACGACCTTCTCCCTCTGGGGACTATTGCAATCCAGACGGACAATATGTCAGTAGTCTGGTAGATAAACAAACAGGGAGGAACCAGGTCTTATCCCCTTTGTCGAGAGGCTATGAGAGTTTGGGAATGGGCGATATCCACCAACCGGTTTCTGGTAGCAACGCACATTCCGGGTCGGTCCAACATATATTAGTGGACAAACTGAGTCGAGTACTTCTCACTCCGTACGAGTGGTCTCTCAATCCATGTGTTGTGAAGCAGATCTTCCGCAAATGGGGTTGGCCTCGCTGCGATCTTTTTGCTTCTCCATTAAACACAAAATGCAGCGAGTTCTTCCAATACTTCCCCCCAAAGGGGAGAATCCCAGAGATGCTCTAGTTCATGCTTGGCTTCCTGGTCTCCTTTATGCTTATCCCCCCCCTCCCGCTTATGATAAAGTTCATACAAGAAAGCCTGTCGGTTGGGGAGCAGAGTTATCCTCATAGCCCCATTCTGGCCTCGACAGATCTGGTTCCCTTATCTGTGGTCTCGCAGTGTGGCTCCTCCATGGATTCTGGATACCATTCCAGACCTGATCTCGCATCCTGCGGGTTGCCAAACCCCGAACCTGGTGAACCTCAAGCTTACGGCTTGGTTGATCCAGTTCCAGTGATGGCTAGGACTCCCGGTATCTCTTCTCCTGTTAAGGCCATACTGGTCGCGGCTCATAAGCCGTCTACCAGAAAACTTTACAATAGTAAATGGAAACGTTTCTCCATCTGGGCTAAAGACAAGGGCCTGGACCCATTTACAGTTCCTATTCCGACTATTCTGGACTTCCTGTCGCTGATTTTTCGGCAGGGAGCAAGTTCTTCTACGGTTAAGGTGCAGTTGGCAGCCATCTCCCATTTTCATGTAGGTGATGGCTTAGGGTCCTTGGCATCTAAAGACATGCATCTGGAGCATTTCTCCCTGGGCCTCCGCTGAAAACAGGCTCTGTGGAACCTAGTCGGACTTTCCCGGTCAACAAATGATAAATAAATTTAAAAAAAAAAAAAAAATCTACAAAATTATGCAAAACATTCTTGCGGGGCATCTTTCTTTTGAAGCCGCCTGTGAAAACTGCGGTGCCCCCATGGGATCTGACCTTAGTCTTACAAGCTCTGGCAAGTCCACCCTTTGAGCCTGCGGCCTCAGTTCCGTTAAAGTTCTTGTCATGGAAAACGGCCTTTTTAGTGGCTATTACTTTGGCCAAGAGGGTTTCAGAACTTCAAGCTCTGTGTATGAAATCCCCTTACCTTATTTTTCACAAGGATAGAGTGTCCCTCAGGACTAACCCGTCTTTCTTAGTGGCTTCAGAGTCCAATATTAATCAGTCAATAAATTTACCAGTGTTCTTCCCAAATTTTCAGAACAAAGGGGAATACAAGTTGCACAAACTGGATGTACACAGACAACTACGTTTCTACTTGCACAGAACTAAAGATTTTCGCAAGTCGGACCAGTTGTTTGTATCCTTTGCAAAATCAACTATGGGTAAAGCCATTTCCAAAGTGACCGTAGCAAATTGGATCTGTCAGTGCATAATTCACGGGTACATATCGTCAGGCAAACCAGCCCCTATTGGAATTCACGCTCATTCTGCAAGGTCTGTGGCCACCTCAGCAGCCTTTTGGTCCAGGGTTCCCTTGGACGACATATGTTCAGCAGCTACTTGGTCCTCTTCTCATACGTTCATTTCTCATTATAAACTAGGTATGATTTCGAGAGGCAGGGCTTCTTTTGGCTCCGCGGTGCTTCGGAATATCCTTCCGTAAAGGCCACCCAGGTTTTTCTTGAGTAGCTGGGGACTCTGTCCCACAGCTTGCAGAGCAAATGAAGTAACTACTTCAGATAAAGAAGTTATGTACTCACCATAACATTCCATCTGAGTAGGTACATCATTTGTCTGCAACCGACCCCCCCCTGCCATCCCCCGAACCTTTTCGGGATTTTCTGGTCACCTGTAAGTTTCTTGTCGGGAGATTAGATATGGTGTATTCCTCTCTCGAGGTTATTAGTTGGGTGATAAGGCAAAAAAGTCTATCTGAGGTAATACAGCAGGTAGCAGGGGATTATGGATAGGGGGAGGAGCTAGGAGCTCGGATCTTGTAGCTTGGAAAGCTGCCGGCTCGGATCCGAAACCCACAGGTTGCAGACAAATGAAGTACCTACTCAGATGGAACGTTATGGTGAGTACATAACTTCTTTTTTCTTGAGGCTGTGTGAACATGTGACTTGTCTTTCAATGGATGTGTACTCTGATAGTCTTCTTCTTCCGGCTCTTCCTGGTTAGGGGTCGCCACAGCGGATCACCTGCCCACTCATGATTGGCAGTGGAGTTTTTATGGTGTCGAGTTGCCAGCCCGGCGCCCAACCTTCCACAAAAGGCACACACACATACGCACTCACACCTAGGGCCAATTTAGAGTATCCAATCCACCTACAGCATGTCTTTTGGGATGTGGGAGGAAACCGGAGCACCTGGAGGAAACCCACGCGACCACAGGGAGGACATGCAGACTCCACACAGAAGGCACCCCAGCCGAGGATCGAACTGGGGAACCTCTCACTGTGAGATGGCAATGCTATCCGCTGCACCACCGTGGCCGCCCTCACATACTACTGACAAGGCTGTGCTCATACCTCTCAACTGTCCATTTTTTGCCTCATATTTTTGTTCTGTTTCTCATATACCTGGTGTTTTCTGACTCATCATTTTCAGACTTCATACCCTTCAGATAATTCATGCTAATGCAAAACCTGTTATTCTGTCAACTTTCTAAGTTTGTAAGAGCAATATTTAAAAATTGTCCTTATTTTTGGACCTTTGACCTCCATTATTAATGGCTTTGTCCAGATTTCTTTCTCTAAGAGATTAACAGTTATGACTGTGCTGCAGTATGCATTGAACAGCCATTTTTGACTTGATCTGCTTCTGATGCCTTTATGTAAAATCTCTGGTTAATCCCTTGACATGTGAAATGCCAGAAGATGGAATTATAGCATCTTGGTTTAGGTTCCCTGTACAAAAATAAGCTGTAAAATACTGCCTTACTGAACTTTTATTATTCATCAAGTTGGGTTGTAGAATCTTGTTTTCACGTTGCAGACAATTGTATAACTTTCACGTAGGAACTTTGTTATTAACTACCTAGCAGGCAATACTGTCGTATTGTTTGGAATTCAGCATTTGTCAGTTCTCAGAAGAAATTGGTGCAGAAGCATGAACTGTTTTGTTAAATATGTAATATAAAATGTAAAGTGCACCCTGTTTTGCACCGGTAAAAAGAACAAATCCGTATAAATGTAGAGAAGCACTTGCACTTTATTTCATTATGCTGATGACTTAGTTTTGCAGTAGCATACAAAAACCTAACTCTGTGCATTGCTCAGCCAGAAACAAAAGGCTCTACAGATTGCTTTTATATGTATTGAAGTAATTGAACTTGGTGTCATCGGAATGGTAAATTCATTGTATTGTGTAACAAATGTTTTTTATTTTGGCAGGTGTGTATAGAGCTTTGTTCCTTTTGTGCACGATAAAACTACTTTGTTCATAGGCTTTCTATGTTTTATTTCAGTAGTTCTTGGCTTAAAATCCTTTCTAAATGCTTTTTGTGAGGTGTTTAAATGTCTGTTTAGAATAGCAGAGTAATCCCCAACAGAAGTACATCAAGTAATCCATTTTCTCCATCACTGCTAACATTACATATTTTGTTTATTTAATGACAAGTTTTCTATAGTACACAGTTATTTAACACTTGTTTTGCAGTTTTACTTAGAAAAGATTTATATCAGTGTTTCAGACTTTGCTCTGTCATCTTAAGGTACTTCAAAAGTTATGGTTATTTTTTGTGGTAAAACTGCATTTAATTCCTGGGGTGCCTTGCTGTGATGACTATGGCAACGAATATTTTTCTTTACCAAAAAAGTCACTTTGTATATTTTATTTTTATTTATTTATTTAACATTTGTTGACCGGGAAAGTCCGACTAGGTTCCACAGAGCCTGTTTTCAGCGGAGGCCCGGGGAGAAATGCTCCAGATGCATGTCTTTGGAATGTGGGAGGAAACCGGAGTACCCGGAGGAAACCCACGCGAACACAGGGAGAACATACAAACTCCACACAGAAGGCACCCCAGCCGAGAATCGAACCGGAGAACCTCTTGCTGTGAGGCGACAACGTTAACCGCTGCACCACTGCGCCGCCTATATGCTACAGATGTTATGTTTAGTTTATTCATTTTTAAGTTGGTAATGGAGGTTCAGGTGAAGCCTTTAATACTGTGACCTGGGTTTCATGGCAGACACTTGCAGAAATGTGGGTACATTGCATCTGTTATATACAGCAGATAAAGCAAGCAGCTGTAGTAGAGTGAAAGGGGCATTCTAAAAGGACATTATGGAAAGGGTTCCTTTTAAATATGGGCTCCCTTTCTGTACCTTTTGCCAGGTCACGAGCAGCAAGGACTTTTTCATCTGCCACAGCACAGGTGAAGAATATAACAGCAAGGTGACTGGGAACTGCAATACTGAAAAGATTGTTTACAGAGCCCAGTGTTCCATGGGTCCGTTTTTGTACATTGGGAAGTTTGTATCTAAGTTTAAAAGGCGGACAGCCCAACACACCTCTGAAATTAGTAAGACTAAATAAGAATGTTGTTGCAAAGCACAGCATAGAATCCACTGGTCATTCTTTTTTTCACTTTTCACATTTTGGAGATGATCAGGGCAGGTACATTCAAGGAAAACGATAATACCATTCTGGGAAAGGAGCTGGAATGGTAAATTTGCCTTAACACGTATAACCCACCTGGTCTTAATTCAAAACTGGACTTCATGCCATTTTATTAATGGTTATGACATGTCATGTTTTCACCATCTGGGCATGTCTTCACTTTTCTGGACATATTTTATAGCTTTATTTTTGATGCTTTCTGCCTGGTATATGTTCTATTACAACATGTACATATTCATTTGCGTTTTTTTTTTTTTTTTTTTACATTTTTAAAATTTTTTTCCTATATTTTTAGTATATAGTTGATTTATTGGATGGTTACCTTTAATAGTGAGCTGATGAAGTCCTAAGGGCAAAAGCAGTTTTTTTGCTTTAAATGCACATGTGATTGCAGTTTTTCATTTCTTTATCTGTCCTGTTTCTTTATATCTCATCCCTATTAAGGTTACTGTGATAGGTGCTGTTTTTGTATTAATTTGCCTTTGTCATACATGCGCGTGCACACTCACACACACACACACACACACACACACACACACACACACACACACACACACACACACACACACACACACCTTCACTTTGGCCCTCAGATTTTTTTTGTCTTTTATGTCTGTTTTGTTTATTACTCTGGTTCTTAGTCCTTTTACTAGGGTCTTACTGTCTCGGTGCTAAATGAGTTTTTATTGCACCTTGATTTTGTCTGGAGATAGGCTAGGAATTAATTAGTAGTTCTGCACTCCAGTTTATTCATATTTTTGTTTTATTAGTATCGCTTATTTTAGTTTGGATTGTGCTACTGATTTTTAGGCAGCTTAGGGTTCCTGTGGTCCATCTGATTCTTTTTGGATTGAAAAAGCCTTGTTTTGGTTTTGTATGATTACCATTGAGTACTGCTTCAACACTGGCTCTTTATTTTATGTTTTTCAGACTGGGTGTTTTGTCACTTAATGTTGGAGTGTTAGTTGTAAGAATTTTTCATTGTTTGTACTTCTGTCTGGAATCGTATTCTGGACCTGAGACATACTTTTACAGTTTAGTCACTTTCTTAGGCATCTTATTTTTCTATTTTAGTACACTTCTCCATTAAGATTGGTAATGTTTATTGTTTTGCCACTTGGTTTACCTGACTTTGTACTGTGTTCCGCAGTGCTTAAGGCATGTGGTGAATACTGCTGTTAACATAGACGTGTTTTTTTTGTATCACCACCATAGAGCATGTATCTCAGTGGGTCTGAGGTTCAGGACTGACCTTGTTTTTTGGCCCTTTTTTTGTGACCCGTCTCTGTGGGCTGTATTGTGGCTCTTGTTTACATCAAGTTTGCTTATACTGATAGGCTAGCCTATAATGAGTTACTCTCTGTTTTGGATCATTACTATGCATGACTTTTGTCATTCACAATTTATGATCTTTTGTTTCATCAAGTGTATACAGTAGAGAGTCGATTATCCGAACCATCAATTATCTGAACCAGTTTTCCAAAGTTTAGTTTTCCATGGGTGAAGCTGTTACTGAAAAGTTAATCTGATGGAATCCATTTAGTGTAGTGCTTATAAATAAAAGCTGAGTTATTCCAGTGACATAAATTTACTCAAGGTTTACTTCAGTACTTTTGTAGAAGGGAAATTAACATTTGAAGTTTTGGACTATTTATTATAGTTACTTTTAATTTCATGTTTAAGACCTTTTATTTTCCATTTTTCTCAAATAACAAGGAAGTGAAGGCAGTGTGCTATTTTCATGCTGGGGACAGCCATCACTGCACATCTGTGTTGTGGTTTATGTACTTGTTCATCCTGTGACTCTTGGTGTACACAGAGTTCTTGGATGTGAGGTGGATTTACCAGAGCCATTAATGTTGTCATTTGATATGTCATTACATCAAAGATACAGACATTGTAACTACTAACACTGAAACAGATAACATCAATCTGAGCAACAGTGTACAAAGTTACAAAAAAAATCTTAATGGGGGTGAGGGGGCCAAACTGTACTGCACTGATTTATAAGAGACTTTGTGTCACCCCCTTATTTAAATATAGAATTTCTGCAATCGTGAGAAAAGTGCAAACACACAGATACCACAAATCTCTTCCGGCATCTTGTGTGTAACACTTAGGTGGTATGATGCACATTATTTGTTTATATATTTGTTTATTTTTTTTATTTGTTTGCTTGCTTTTGTTGACTGGAAAAGGGAAACTGGGTAAAATATATCCCTTTTCAATGGAGGCCTGGGGAGAAAAGCTACAGACAGAGCTCAGTTTATACAAACAGCGATATCAGTTAGACAGTATAACAGGCAAACAATGGCAAATGTAGAAGAGAGCACTAACAGTATTTGTGGAAACACTAAGCAGTATATCAAAAGTCATTTTGAGTATAGATTAAAAAAAATAATTCTAATGGTACTTCTGATATTATGAACAGTATAAACTTGGGATTCGCTAGCAAATTATAACATTGGGTACAAATGTTGCAGTTTTGAAGCATTCGTCAACAAACATGAGTTAGTTGAAGGGCAGCAAAGATAAAAATGTAAAAGTTAAGAAGAGACTTGCAAATGTAGGGGGAAACTAGCCAGGAGGAGGGAGCAGTGACCAAGCCAGTGGTCTTTTTAGAAATAGTTGTGTCCTAATGTCCTCCTTTATCACTGTTGCGGTATTATTTACATCTGAAATATCCTGCTGAGAACAGTCGAACATCTGGACAGTATACCAAAGCTTTTACACCTTCCGGCCATTGTACGTCAGATGTATATCCTATGACCAAGGTGTAAGATAAATAAGTGGTGTACAAATGCCATATCCTCAGAACTACTTTGCTACAAGTCCAAATGGTATGTTGAATTCTGTTTGCAAGATGTTTGCTGAGTTGATTCATTTTCCAATCCTTCTAAAGATAAGTGTCCCATTGGAGTCTCTTCCTTCCTCTTTTTCTTCTTTGGGTTTTATCCTTTTACTTGTCATCCAGGAAGGGAAAATGAATATGGGAGGCAGATTCCCCATGAAGACAGACATGAGCACTGCCTTTTTTGTTTGGGTGCTACACATGACCATACTCAGTGTAAGAGCTGTAAGGCATTTGTCCCTAAGACTCTCAGCGATTCCTTATTGTCCCTTTCCATTTGTTTGGAGAACCAGCATCTGAAATTGTTAGCTCAGAGTACCATGGTCTCTGAATCTGGCCATCCTGACATTCAGCCTCCACTTAAGAAAAAAAAAAAACCCAAAAAGACCTGCATCGATCCTGTGGCTGTCTAGCCTTCTCCGGATGTCTCCTTTGGGTTGGATGAAGAACCCAAGGACTGTTTTAGTGCCTACATCTGTTTCTTTTATCACAACCCAGTTGGAGGCTGACATGGGGCTGCCCTCCTGCACATCCATCAAGGCTGTTCCTACATCTGTGGCTGATGTTGAGGGGGAACAGAGGCTGGTTATATCAGAGTGGCCTAAGGGGATTACCCTAATACTTGTTAGGGTAGAGGTGCCTGCTACCTTCTTTGAATCTAGGCAAGGAAGGGAAATATCCTAATACTTGTTAGGGTAGAGGTGCCTGCTACCTTCTTTGAATCTAGGCAAGGATCTGAACCTCCAAGATTTGTTAAAGCTGATGCTCCTTTAAAAAGAAGCAGATGATTAATCATTTGTTTTTCTGGTTATCTGGGTGTATAAATTAACATGGCTAAATATACTCTAGAGCTTATATGGACACTTGAGACTCTAAATAAACCAGCATACCTGTATTTACAGGGTCACTGATTGGTTTCCATTCTTTCTCATTCTACAACCAGGGTCATTGCTCCTCGGGATCTCTCCTCACCCCTACCCCCAATTCTCACACACCCCATCTTTCATTACACTTGCACTGTCCTAGACCACTCCCCTGTACACGATCACCCAATCAACCACTCCACAACCACACCCAAGTGTCATCTACTAAGTGCCAATAACACTTGAAATACCAACTAATTTCCCCACACATCTTAACACCACACATTTCACCTCTACCTTATATCCTGTATCAGTTACGCTACAAAATGCCCAACACCATACAGCTAATTTTTAACATTTTCTCTCTCAGCACTCCTCTTCTCATACTAACCCAAGCCACTTCGCTCCAGAGCATGCAGTTCTCATTATTTTCAAGAACTCCAACCCTAACAACAGCACCACAACCCAGTATAATTAGCTTCTGCAACGTCTCATCATCCTTATTCAGTTGTAGCAATGTATACACTACCAAATTCAGAGTCCACCCTATCAATAACAAACTCAAGATAATTCCCAGTACTTTAGCTAGGTCCTCTTCTAAAACATACTTCTTCTGACACCTTATAAATCATCTCTTGTTGCTATCTCAAAGTGACAACAAATCCAAATCCCAGCCATTCCTTTCCTCCCAGTATCATCTCCCCTCTGCCTTCTCTAAATCACCTGCTAACGCTCAAACCTAGTTATAATAACAGTCAACACACTGAATATTTGTAACAAAATTACATAATTTCATGCCTGGCTCTCTCTCAGTTTACCACTGATATCATAGCTGTTGTAGAAACTTGGCTAAAGCTATATATATCAGGCACTGAAATAGTTTTAAATGGCTACAGTATCCTATGAAAAGATATACTCCAAAAGAAAGGGGAGGGTGTAGCTTTAATCTACCATAACTCCTTAGCCATTACATCCTTTCCTAAACCTGTCCCAACCTTTGTCAACATAGAACTTTTATTAGCATCATTACAAATAAATAATAGTAAACATTTATGCAAGCAGCACTATATATTCCCCAGGCCAAAACATCCCTATTCTTGAAGATTTTCTATCTTGGACAACCCAAAACGTGTCCCATGAAACTGTCATTCTAGGAGATACTAATATTAATTGGAAACATTTAATCTCAAACTCCCCAGCTAATTGTGTTAACTTGCACAGGTATACACAGTTTATCACATGCCCTCGAGTACTAAACAAGCAACCAGAATCCACCTTGGATTGGATCCTAGTCTCAGATCCGCACACATATTGCAACACTGGTACCCTCCCTGATATCTTAATTGCCAATTTACCAGCTTTTACACATAGAAACCATACTCTACCCAAAACCCACTTATATAGAACATCTAAAAACCTAACCAACTTCAACCAAATAACTTTCAGTAACTCCCTAAAAGCTCAGAATTGGACCCACTAAAAACATTACCCTTAGAAGATGCTGTAAACTATTTTAATAAGGTCTTCCTTGATACTCTAAATTTGGTTCAAAAGAACAAAACTTAATCATGCTCATTGGCTTACAAAACCAACAAAAGAAATTCTTCTTTCCAGAGACCAAGCCTGAATGGCATAAAAGCAAAAAAATAAGCAAATGAAATTAACTTCAAGCAACTTTGTAACAAAGCAAAGAAATTAGTTACAAATGACCAAAAAACTATTTTTCACAACAATTATCTAGTCAAAGAAATAACACAAAAAAATCTAGAAATCAGTCTCTTCTCTCCTTAATCCTGAGACCACACAAAACACATCACCATCCCCTGATAAAAACCCACAACAAATAACCCACAATTTCAACTCCCACTTTTTCGACAGTATTCTTAAACTTGTCAAAGAACCCCCACAAATAACAAACAATCCCCCAACAATAAGATTAGCACTTCAAACCCAGTTCATGAGAATCCCAGCTTACATCCCTCACGCCACAAAAAAAAAGACTAATATGCCAGTAACTCCATTATTCTCCCTAAAACCAGTGCTCACCTGTCTAGTATTTAAATTGCTAACTAAACTAAGACCATGTTCCCTATCAGCCAATAACCTTCCCTCCAAATACCTGAAACTTGGTACTAATGCAATAGCCTACCCCATCAGTATTCTAATTAACCGAACCATTTCAGAATTCACAGTCCCTCAAATTTGGAAGAAATCCATCATAACTCCATTGCATAAAGGTGGAAATACTAATGATTTAACTAACTATCGACCCATTTCCACTCTCTCACCGTTATCTAAAATATTGGAACAATGTATGCAATATTTGCGTGTATATAAACCGAACACTGGTAGAGAAAAGTGCATTGAGCAGATGGATGGAATCACTAATGAGCTAAAGGATAGAGGTTATGATGACAATTTGTTAAATAGCATGAGGGAAGAGATTACGACCATCAGAGATGTACAAATTCGACCTTATTTTAGTGCTAATAATATTCCGAATGTGAATGAAAAACAAAAAGTGAATAAGAATATACTTCAATATCTTACTACTTTTAGTAGATGTAGTGATGGCATAAAGAGAATAATTGCTGGAAATTGGAGCATTTTGAAAAGTATTCCAGAACTATTGGATATTATTTGTGATAAACCTAGGTTGTCTTTTTGTAATTGTATGAATTTAAAACCACTCTTATGCTATAAAGATATTCAATGTAAGACTAATGGTAAAACCTTCACAAAACAAGGCACTTTCCCTTGCCATAGCTGTAGCAGCTGTTTTTCTATAAACAGTGACCACAACTTTAAACATCCTGTTACTAACAAAATATATGTACTTAAATGCTTTGCAACTTGTAACACTTCTAATATAGTCTACTTAGCAGCATGCAAAGCATGCCAAAGTTTTTATGTAGGCAAATCTAACAGACGCCTTAGAGAGAGAATTATAGAGCATAGATCTGATATAAAAAGGAATAACTTAACACATTCATTGGCTAAACACATCAATGAAAATGATGCCAAACACACATTTACTTTTAGAGTTTTAACTACTATTGACAAGAGCATAAGAGGGGGTGACCTAAATAACTAGCTTGAATTAAGATTATGAATGGATTTTATTATTACAGGCAGATTCTACCGCAGGAATTAATAATATGATTATAATGAAACATATTCTAAGGGATAGACAGATCTGTTTAAAATAAATTTTTCCGAGAATAAATAATTTATTTAAGATAGAATGAATTACTTAAACAATTATAATTATATATATTTTAAATGCATGTTGAATTTTTTATAGTGAAGTTTTTTACGTAACTACTTGAACCATTTAAACAATCTTTTAATCAATGTTAATAATTTAATTATTCCTATTGGCTGTGCTTAATAGAATGGTATACTTAAATGTGAATGTAACTAATTGTTTTATCCTGCACTGATGAAGAGTTACTGAACCTGAAAGCTTTGCTTTTTTGTTATTAAATCCTTTATAGTATGTTGTTTCAGTTATTTTTTTTCTTATAAAAAGTGTATGCACACTCAGCCTTACTTTTTTTTACTGATATTGTGAACAAAGCTCTTGAGTCTGGTCTATTAGTTAGACCTATCCAAAGCTTTCTATAGAGCATCACATACTAAACTACTCCAACAACTAGCAATATTAGGATGCTCCAAACATATCCTTACCTGGTTTACCAACTACCTGAACAACAGACAACAATCCATCAGGTGGCAAAACAATCAATCTGGTTATCTGGGTCCATTCTTGGACCTTTTCTTTTTAATGTATTTATAAATAATCTCCACACAGTCTCCCTACAAAGTTCACTTATGCATTATGCTGATGATTATACTATCATATCTTCCTCTAGCAACTTCCCAGATCACCTAAAATAATGCAAAATGCCTTCTCAACCATAGAAACTTGGCTAAATGAAGCACAACTGCTAGTAAATCTCAAAAAAGTCTACGCTACTACTATTTTCACCTAAGCCATCTCCACAGGACTTTAAAATTTACTCCCAAAACAAGACTGACTAAAATTGAAGTAGTGAAGACAGCACAATTACTAGGCATTACTATAGATGACAAACTATCCGTTGAACAACACATTTTTAATACAATAAAAAAAAGACATTTTAAATTAGACAGACTCTACAAACATAAACTCTACATGGATTAACCCACAAAAATAAAACTGGCAAATACCTTCATACACCCTTCCCTCCTGTATGGTTCCCCCATCTTTACCAACCTTCACGCATCTCTAAGTAACAAACTACAATCATAAAATTTGCCTGTGGCCTACCAAACAGCACACACCACTGCCAGGCCATTAAGGTATTGAAATGGTTTGAAATCTCCCACAACCTCCATTACGCCCAACTTACTCTTGCTCATAAACTAATATACCACCCAGAAAACTGCCCTTCACTTCATTTTATCCTACAATCCTACATCCCCCTCCGGGAATCTTGGGTCTGCTAATAAACAGTTTCTATACTTATCCAAACCCAACAAGTAAAACGTGTACTCCCACTATATAGCAAAATTATGGAATGCCCTACCCCCCTCTATTACACAATTTGATTCCATAAAAACCTTCAAATTCACATTAAAAAGCCACTTTCTTAACAATTAAATATGTCCTTGTGCCGAGAACTATAGACCACCGTAAAAAAAAATTTCTCAGATTATGCTAACAAGTATGATTATTTTCTGTTTCAAGTGATAATTTGTAAATCCTCTGAACTTCATTGACTTTTCTAGACTAGTTAAAGTATGTCAGTCACTGTCTTTGTCTCTATAAGCATTATTAGGCTAAATCCTAAACTTCCCATGTATTGAAGTGCATAAATGAACTGTTTTTATTATGAATGTATCTACTGTCCTTTTTTTTCCCCTCCATATAATGAATTCCATTAAAAATACTGTATGTGTACTGCTAACAGGGTGGCCGCTGTGATGCAGCGGTTAGCGTTGCCACCTCACAGCAAGAGGTTCTCTGGTTCGATTCTCGGCTGGGGTGCCTTCTGTGTGGAGTCTGCATGTTCTCCCTGTGGTCGTGTGGGTTTCCTCTGGGTGCTCCGGTTTCCTCCCACATCCCAAAGACATGCTGTAGATGGATTGGACACTCTCAGTTGGCCCTAGGTGTGTGTGTGTGCCTTCTGTGGAAGGTTGGGCACTGGTCTGGCAACTTGGCACCATCAAACTCCACTGCCAATCCTTCTGCGGACTGTTGTTTTGCAGTGGCAACCCCTAACAGGGATAAGCCAAAAGGAGATGATTATGTTTACCACTAACACCTAACCAGATGGTATAAAATGTAAAACTTTCTACTCTGTGCATTATTAATTACTAATCACTAAGGAATTGTATAAAAAAATTTGTACATCGTTTTATTATTGCAAATACTATCTTGTAAAAATTTTGATTGTAACTGGAGCTGTTCTCCCTGGGCCTCCACTGAAAATGGGTTTCTGACCCAGTGTACTTTCCCGGTCAATAAATAAAATAAATAAATAAATAAATATGGCCCCTGTGGCTAAGAATCCACACAAGGAATGACAGTAGTTTACTCAGGGGCCTTTCAATGCCCTTATGGCCCTAACATTCTAGGGAATCTGATTAATCTGAGGAGGAGTTGGATTTAGACTCTGGTGAGGAGTCATTGGCGCACTCTTCTCAGTTCCACTCTTCTCTTGTCCTGGGGTGTGAAGAAGAGAATTCTGTTCTGGTGGAATTATCCTTTGGAGACACTGTAGTTCATTTGATGGAACACGTTTAAGTGAGATTGTTTCCAGGTTTCTGACATTTAAAACAAGTACTGTGAACTTTTGCAAACAGATTTTCATAGGCCCTCTGCTGTTTCCCCAGCCCCAGTTTTGGATGCCCTTCAGGTCACTTTCTGTTTGGCTTCTCAGGCTGATTTCCAGCCTTTTGCCTCTAAGAAGCTTGACAGGCTCTATAAAGTTCCTAAAGCCCAAACTTTTTTTTTTTTTTTAAATAAAAGTCCTACCTCTGATCCAGTTCTTATTTCTGTGCATACTGATAAACCGTCTAAGTTGCTGTCCTCCTGTAAGCTTTTACCTTCTAATAAGGACAGTCGTACTGTGGAGAGGTATGGAAAAAAGGGGGCACTTTCAAGGCTATTAACTACCAGGCCTATATGATTAGATATGGATTCACTCTTCTTTATAACCTGGGAGGCTTTCTGACTGATATGCCTGACTGTAAGGCCAAGACGTCTTCACTTTCCCTTTTGATTTCTGCTTCTCAGGTGGCTTGCCATTGTATTAAATGCAGCTGTGATGCTGCTGATGCCTCCTGTAGGTCTGCTGTATCTGCACCTGTGTTAAGGAGGTATTCCTTCATGAGGACATCAGGGCTAAATTAATGGATTCTGCTGTGGTCAATCAGAATCTCTTTGGCACTGCAGCTGCTGAGCTCTTTAAGACCTTACAAGATAAGGGTAATGTTATACAGGACCTGAAACAAGTCTTTCTTTCTCCTGTTCAAAAATTTCAGAGAAATTATCCATCTAAACTTTTCTTTGTCTGCAGACAACCTAGACTGCCTTCTCCAGGTAAAAAGGCTTCCAAGGGAGTTTTTCCTGTGAAAACTTCTCAGGGTACGAAAGGCCAAAAACCCAGTTTCCCTGACAAATTTGGTTCTGTTTTTCATTCAGCCTCTTTTATTCCCTTGGCCAGATTCCTCTCTCTCTCAGGTTAACTCTGTCTTTTCCTGTTTGGCAACAGATCACCACAGACTCTTGGGCACTTTGTTATCCAAAAAGGTTATTTTATAGTTTGGAAGTCCTTTCCCCTTTTCTCAGGCCTTTCTCGAACTCCTCCATGTCAGCTGCCTCATTTTCCTGTGGTCTTTTAGGATCTTTTGTTTCAGGGAGCCATCTAACCTTTTCCCCCTCCCAGTAGGGCAGGGGTTTTTACTCCAGAATGTTCTGGTACCTAGGAAGGAGGGATCTCGGAGGCCCATTCTAGATCTCTTCTTTCTCAACAGCTTTCTAAAAATTTCTTCCTTCAGGATGTTGTCTCTCCAGACACTATTCCCTTTGTTGCTTCCCCAAGCTTTTCTGGCATCCCTGGGTTTGAAGGATGCTTACCTGCATATTCCTGTTCACAGGAATTTTTTTACATTTCTCTGTTTCTTCCTCACATTATCAGTTCTCTGCTTTTCTTTTTGGTCTTCCTACAGCTCCAATGGTCTTTAACAAAATGTCTGGCCTCAGTGGTAGCCTTCTGCAGACTTTAAAGGAATGCAAATATTCCCTTATTTAGAATACATTTTGATTCAGACCCCCCTCTCAGCAGCTCCTGCTTTGGGATCTTCACTTCAGTATGGTTCTTCATAGTACTGTGGGTTCACCTTAAATTTCAAAAAGTCTCTGTTGATCCCCTCTCAGTGTTCTATGGCTGCAAGCTTCAGACCATACCAATGATGGCTTGTCTCCTCCACCCAAGGTCCTTTCTTTGACTGATTATTTTCAGTCTCTTCTCCACCTTCTAGTCTTTCCTGCTAGGGGATTTCTGCGAGCTCTTGGGTTCATGGCATCCAATATTCCCATGGTTTCATATGAGAAAATTTCAGTGGTGTCGCAAAACTGTTTTGCTTCAACATTGGCATCCTCTGGATTTTCCTGTTCCTGTCTTAAGCTCAAGCTTTACTGGAGGGTTCGCCAATTCCCTTGAATCCAAGTCTGTCTTTTCAGGTTCCTCTTCCCTCTCTGGAGCTGTACACAGATGCCTCTGATGAAGGTTGGGGAGCTTTCTCCAACAACCTCATGGTCTAGCGACTTTGGTCTAATCAACAACCGGCAGACCATATCAACATCAAGGAGATATGAGACCGCTCATTCTGTCCCTTCATGCTTGCCAATCTCTTTGGGTTCCAGGCCCTCTAAGAATCTTCACAGACAATGCCACAGTCATGTGATATATCAGCAAGTAGGGTGGCACCAAGTCTTACCTTCTTTGCAGGCTGGCTATTCAAGCTTGGGATGTAGTGATCTGCCATCAGTTGGTTCTTCAGGTGGTGTACATTCCCTCAGATTTCAGTCTTGTGGTAGACATCCTTAGCAGATCGAAAACAAATTCTCATGAACTGATGCTTCACAGGGAGGTGTTTCTGGATGTAGTACATCTTTGGAGTACTCCACAAGTAGATCTTTTTTCCTCCCCTCTAAACAGACAACATCCATGGTTCTGTTCCAGAGTGCCAGTATTCCCTCTTTTTTTCTTGGAAAGAGATGTTTCTGTATGTCTATCCCCCCCTTCAACTGTTAACATAATTCCTGCACAAAATCTCATGGGACAGGCCCAGAATCTTACTAGTGACTTGACTCCTTTTTAGCCCAGACAGTGCTGGTACCACTTTGTTTCATCTGACAAGGGACAATCATTACAAGTTACCTCACAGGATAAATCTTCTCATATACGGCAAGGAATCACCCTCACTTGCCTACTCTTCAATTGACTTCTTGTCTGATAGAGTTTTGATTCCTTTTACACACCAATTTTCTGAGGAAGTGCTTTGGGTTTTGCAGAGGCCAGAAAACCCACTACTAGAAAATACTGCGGGGTTAAATGAAAGAGATTTTCTGTTCGATATTGCAAAAGTATTCTGAACACCTTTTCTGTGGGTATTCGTATGGTCCTTTCTTATTTGTGTGAACTGCTCAGTTCTGGGTCTAGCATATTTATCTGTTAAAGCTCATCTGTCAGCTATTTCTGCTTGTCTGCCTTTGAATGTACCTCTTGCTCATTGTTTTGAAGTCAAACAGTTTTTGAAAGGCTTCCTGCATATTAGGCCCCCAAGAAAGTCTTATTCCTCCTTCTTGGGTCTATAATTTTGTTGTAGAGAAATTAACTCAGTTTCGTTTTGAGCCTGCAGCTACTTCTTCCTTTGGAAAACAGAGCTGTGTGGGGATCTTACTTCTGCCAAGAGGGTCTGTGACCTTTAGACGCTCATGGGAGTTCTACCATTTTGGCTTTTCACAAAGACCAGGTCTTTCTTTGCACTAATCCTTTTTTATGCCCAAGGTGATTAATGATTTGTACTTGAATCATACAATTCATATGCCTTATTTTTGCCACTGTCCACATTATGCTAGTGAGAGAATTTTCACACCTTGGAATTACATAGGCAGTTCAGGTATTACCTAAATAAGACAAAAGATATCAGGATATGTCTGAGCAAGGTTTTTTTTTTTTCCATTCCAGGACATTGGGTTACAAGCTAGATGTGATTTCTTGGACCAGGACAGGTTTTGCCAGGACCTCTTGGAGGGCTCCTGTGTGGGTTCCTCCTCCAATCCTCTCCAGTAGCTTTTGTACTTTCTCCATATGTAAAGAATATTGCAACAGCGATGATAATGAAGGCTGCAGTACAATTGTGTAAGAACTTACCATAACAGTAGAGATCCTACTTTTTACAGTCGAGTATTCTGTCCCTGTCTCTTTATCCCTGTTTTCCCTGTTGCCTTCCTTCTGGTCAAGGGGTCTCTCTTATTTTCTGTCCTCCTTCCGTTCGTGGATGTGTACATGCTTTTGCTATTCCTCTTGGGTTACTATGGTGGTTCTGGGGCAAATCAGTTCTGAGGATTTGACATGTGTATGTCGCTTATGTAGCTTGCACCTTGGATATAAAACATGCCTCTGATGTGCGGCTCCTGGAAGGTGTAAAGGCTTTGGTTTGCTGGCCAGACATTCTGCTGCCCTTGGCAGGATATCACAGATGTAAAGAATACTACAACAGTAAAAATTAGGACATCTTCCGCTGTGATAAGTTCTTTCACAACTGTAGTTTTTGAAGTTTATTAGGTTAGTAATCTGTCTGGGGAGAGGGCTGTAACAGAGTTTTGAGAATTAAGTGGAATATAGTGCTTCCCCTCATATGTTTTGTATTTTTTGGTGATAGTAAGGTATTATTAAGCATTGACTGTGAGATCTCTTAGAGACATGCATCACTGAAGGAGTGCGAATAGTGATGGACCTGAGTGAGATCGCCTTATGTGCAGCTTAAACTTGTTAAGGGTAAAGCTAGTGGGATAGCTCAAGCCAGTTAGTTTAGTTGAGTGCAACACACAATGAGTTTTGTTTAGTAAGTATGCTGAAAACATTGCTGTGTTGTTTGTAGCATTAATCTAACTTCGCCAAATTTGAAGCTAGTAAAAACAGTTGCAACCTACATTAGGGAGAGTAGTACAGTTCAATGTAGTGCTTTTGTACAGGCATTATCTAAAGTGTACATATCTGCCTTGTATAGAATCCCAAGTTTTGGTGTTTTCCTTTTTTTTTTTTTTTTTTGAATGGCCTGATGTTTGTGAAGATTGAACTTCATCAAATGTTGCTTCTAGTAATTTTGCATAGTGATTACTTTTATTGTAGTGTGGTTTGATTGAAGTACTGTGAACTGCTGTTTGTCTTCATAGTGGAGTTTAGTTTTTTTTGCATTAAGAAGGGGCTTGGGATTGTTGCAGTCATGATTTGACTGAGGAGAAGGAACCCTGGGGAATGAACTGTAGATCAGGTAGTGTTGAGGCGGAGCCATACCGCTCGACTGTCTAGCTTTTCGCAGAATGTCCAGATTTTTGACATACTTTTGGTCTGCTCTTAAAGAAAAATGTGTGGCTGTCTGGAAAATCAGTGAGGATTGAAGTCACTAAAAAATGACAAGACATTTGAGATTCAGACTTTATATATGTTCTGTTGCTGTGGTAGCAATGCAATCATAAGAAGATAAAAGTAATGATACCAAGGAGTTGGCGTCTGAGCCAGAGTTTAGTATGACAAAATGTCTGATGCTTTGAAGACATCCAGGAAGAGTGCAGAGACTAGTTAACCTTCATTTCTTCTGTTGTATATTGTGTTAAGAAATTATTGTAAACCTGCCTCTTTTCTTTGTCCTGGATGAAAATCTAATTTGAAGTGGAGAGAGTACTTTCATATCTAGGTAGTAGTTAAGAAGTTGAGTGTAGACACACTTTTTCAATATCTTAGCTAGAGGGGAATGATATTTATGGGCCTGTAGTTATTATAGTTCGGTGGAGGTTCCATCTTTAAGTATTGGGAGGATATAAGTTTTTTCCATATTTTTGGGGGGGGGCATAGGATTCCTGGACTGGTCTGTGTGTTAGTATGGAAAATGGATAGGCTAGTGCATCAGATGCATTTTTGATGTACTATAGCCTATCTAGTATCAATGCTTATCTGCAGCTGTGGGGATCAGTTTTAGGTGACTTTTTTTGATGGTAGAAGTAGAGATAGGTCTAAAAGAGAAATTAGGGGCGATGCTGTCTGTTAGAGATGAAGAGGTTGGGGTTAATGGAGTAGTTTGGATTAAGTGATGTTGTAGTGGTTTTGGAGTGTGTGTGTTAAATTTACAGCCATTGTCTGAATCTGATTCAGATGGTCGTGGATGAGACTGAGGTGTTTTGCCTGGGTACAGAAGGGTTTTGTTGTGGACCAGAAAAATTTAGGGTTGTTAGGCTGAGATAGTTGCAATGTTTGTGCAATAGTTTCTTCTACCAGCCTGTGTCTGAGTTTTGCATAGGGTCCATAGCTGATGATATGTTACGTAACTTGATTGGGCTCTGTTTGTTTGCCACGTTTACCATGCTATGTCTATTTGTTTCATTGTTTTATATGGAAAATAACCCAGGGACCCACGTTTAAATCCCTCCAGAATGCATCTGCAGTTCAAATAACTCACAAAACCTACCTTAGAACATCATAAAGGTAATAAAAGCGGTAACCTTATTGTAGCACATCAGACTACCACAAGTGGAGTAAACTTTGTGGTAAAATAAGCTTGCTGTGTTCAGTTACACTGACTCTGTTAACGGAGCACAGTTCAACAGCAAGTGCCTTGTAAATAGTATAATATATTGATCACATCAGTGTATTTACTAACAATAGTGTACTATATTAATCACGTCAGTGTATTTAATAACTATTTAATGAGTTTTAGAGTAAGCATGTTGGGTAGGCCTTGTTTCTTTTGCAGTAAGGACAGAGCTGAATGTTCAGATATACTGCTTTCCTAGAAGCTGAGGAAAGTACTCCAGTATGTTAGTTTTGCATTTCAAATCAGTTTGTAAAACACTGTAAAAGTACTTTTGACCGTTTTCAATACTGATCCCACCGTAGGCTTTTTGTTCTCATGTATTCTGTCTTCCATGGCAGACAATGGTCCCATCTATCTTCTCTTCTTTTTGTGGTTTAGGTCAGATTCTTAGCAGCAGTGAGTAAAACTCAGTCTTGTTTCTTTCAATCAGAAGCCGTTTCTGAGATGCACTGAACAAAACACTCTTTGAGTGTCTACTGTATTGATTTATTGATCAGCCCTCCTATCAAGTGCTTTCAACCTTGTGACAAACCATTAGTATGCAGGATAGACAGACTAGTGTTGCAGCTTTGAATTCCTTATTTCATTTGAGATTTTTATCAGCACTGAGCAAGTGCTCAGTGAAGTTCTGTCATAACAATCACCCTGAACCTTCAGGTCAGAGTCAAGTTAGCTCTCTGGAAAGCTTTGCAAGAATGAAATGACATGACTAGTACTTGAGTTTCCGTTTTTGTACATTCCAAATCAACTTTTTTCTGCACTGAAGAGACAAAGTATGAGGATTATCCAGCAAGTAAGCTGCTGTTGGAAAAGCTGTGCAAGGCTAGCCTGCCGTAATGTTTAAGCTTTGTTTCTTTACTTTGAAGAAAAATTATTTGCAAAATATAATTATATCACAACAGTATCTGCTGTAGTACTCATCTCCGCATGTAGGATTTAATGACAAGCTAACCTTCTACAGACTGAATGGAGCTGGCACAGTACCTCAACTTTAGTTCTTTGCTTTTCATCAGGTTAGGCTTTTAGCAGGACTGTGAGTGTGTAAGTATGTCCTGTGAAACACACACATGTAGTAGCACAGCTTCTTCATCCTAATTATTAGATTTAAGGTGAAAAATTGATTGCCTTTGGATGGCAGAACTCCCTCTGACTCCTGCACTAATTCCCTGAGTAGAATACGCCCTTCATATCATTGCACCTAACTCCATTACCAATATAAAGTCTTTGTAAACAATTATAAATAATATGTATGGTTCAGGCATCTATTCCTCAGGTATGAACATCACTGTACCACCTTAAAAAAAAGCACATTGGGTACCAGTTACATTCTAGGCCACCATACTTCTTTTTACCCTCACTTTCAAACTTCTGTAAAGTCAGTACTTAACTACATCTGTTTAACAAGTTATATGTTGCATCTTTCCCATATTTTCTAAAGACAGTGCAGATAATAGCCTTGCTCTTCAAACACCACAGTTCTGTAAACAGTAGGAAAAGAAAAAAAAAAAACTTCAAGTTCTTTCACATAACACTGGCAAGTATTACAAGATGATGTTGCCTTGAATAGGTTTCTTGCTACAAATGTGGACCTTCCTGAGCCTGATGGATCAAGAAGTCCATTCAGACACATTTCTAGCAGACTTTACTGATAGTTAGAATCAAGCTGATCTGGGGCAAGGAGTAAAACACTGATTGAAGGTTCATCTTAAATGGGTGTGAGAAATTTTCCTGCAGTCCACCATAATACTGTTGTGTCTAGCTTTCACTAAACACGACAATTAAAAAGGAAAAATGTGAGGGGTGGAAGCATGTAAGATCACACCCAAACAGACACTTAAACATAGAGCATGTCATGCATAGGTGGGATATTTTATTTTATTTATGTATTTATTCATTACATTTTGATAGGTAAATAGACTGTTTGAAAGACCCCTTTCAGCCAAGACCCAGACCCATAGAAATTCAAAAAGAATGACAATAACTGAATGAGAACTTGTTTACAAATTAAATGTTTGAAATGTATAAATTGAGAAACAATTCTTGCTTGGAAAGTGAATATTTGCACTTTAAAGTAAAGCACGTAATAACTGCAAAGTAAATATTTACAGTACAGGTTGAAAAGCACATATGTACAATAAATGTTTCCAAAAAAGAATTGAAAAGTATTTATTTACATATGCAATCTGAAGACACTGTTAGTCTCCCAAGCACAAGGCACACGGTTCGGTCCTGACCTCCAACCAGTGCCTGTGTGGAGTCTACATGTTCTCCCCATTTCTGTGTAGGGTACCTCCCAGAAACATGCTGTGAGTGTTTCCGCTTCAAACGTGAGAGGTATGCCAACATATCCAAAACTGAATGGAGTTGTAGACAGCAGCACAGACTCTCGGTAGTGCCCATCTGGGAAATATTCTATAGACCAGCTGTTTTAGGCATTGACTGTGGTGTGCAGTATCATCTAGTAAGGAGAACACATCACAGAGTGTGAGTTGTGTAAGGACTACAAATTCAACAGAGTAAAAACTGCCTCTAGGTAATATGGTCATGTTGACTAGTGTTGCCAAAAATGGGCATGTGTATTTGCCAGTGCTAAGTGGATTGAGGACCTGGCCTACTGTAGTGTATGCCAGGGACTAATGCTAGCAATTGGGGGGGGGGGGGTCTCTTTGCCTCTATGGGTAAGTTTGCGTCCACAAAAAAAAAAAAAAAAAAAAAAACAGCCCTGGGGTCAGTAAGCTACTGGCCGGCCAGTGTATAGTTGCCCAGCTTAGATTACCCAGAATAGCTCTATCAACTGAAAGCGGGATGTAAACCAGTCAACTTGCTATAAAATAACTAAGGATTGGGACACAGATTGGAAGTGGATAGCATGATGGTAAAGAGGAGACTAGATATCCTGTGTATCTAGAAGACAAGGTGAAAGGTCAGTGCAGAACGACCACTTGACTTGGGAATCAGAATCTGTTACACAGGGGGGAAGACAGACTAAAAATGGTATGCAAATTGTGGTGACGGAGAGTCTTCTGAAGACAATGAGGGATGCTATTGGAATTAATGTTAGACTCCTGGTAATCAGACTCCAGTGTAAAGATAAAGCAGGATTCATAATCTCAGCCTTCATCCCATAGCAGGGTTGTGATGGGGAGAAAAAAAAGGAGTATATTCATGCAGAAGATGCAGGACCTCCTAGGTAAAGCAGAACAACATGAGTTGGTGTTGATAATGGGGACCTGAATGCTCATGTCCAGACTGACTAAACTGGTTATGAGGACCACCTGGGAAAACATGGATGGGGCAACAGGAATAAAGAAGGAGAGGCCATTCTAGACTTCTGTTTAGCAGATGGTTTGATGGTGACATGGTTCACCAAGAGAAAGAGATTGTCACAAGATCACATACAAGAGTGGTCAGTATGCAGCTTAGGTAGATTTCTTCTGAGTGAGGAAGGATGATTGGGATAGAATAAGAGATTGCAAGGTCATCCCCAGCAAAACACCCAGTCTCCCACTTACACCACTGAGGGACTCAATCAGCTACAAGCAGTGGTCAAATAAGGCCCTAAGATCAACAAAGACTAGGCTGAAGGTCTGGAATGTCCACAAGAGCAAAAGCACAAGAGTTCAAGGAAGTACTCATGGCTGTAACACCAAATAAAGAAGAGAAAATAAATGAAGTCGAAGGAGAATGTCAGCATCTCAAAGCAGCATGTGTAAACACTATGTAACGTATATGCAGTCAAGCCAGGCAGGGAAATAAGATACATAAGGAAAGCTGGTGGAACACAAAAGTCCAGTAAGGTACCAAAAGCAAGGAGTGCAGGGAAAAAGTATGAGATATTAAAGACAGGTCAAACTAAGAAGGAATACTGGTAGGCTAACAAAGAGGTAGTCTCAATAGCAACGGATAAAGAATTAAGGCCACTCTGCCAGCTTCTGTTAAGTATTTCTGCAGGTGGTACAAAAAAACTCTTATCAGGTTACAAGGCAAAACAAAAAATTAAAGAAAATAGTTATCAGACACCATTCATGAGGGATGCCATCAATAATCTTCTCATTAGTCCACATGGCATCAAAGGCAGATGGAAGGAGTACTTCCTGCAGCTTTTGAATGAAGAAATTCCCACAGAAGTTGCACTGCCTCATACGCAACCTACAGTGAAAGAGGAAGGGCCCACCTTAGAATTAGTAAGCATAGTATTAAGTAAAATGTAGTCAGGGAAAATAGCAGGCTGAGATGAATTCATGGTAGATATGATCAAACTGAGTTAGGATAGAAATGGCTCATGAAGGCAGTTATGTTGGCTTGGAGGGAAAAACATATCCCAGATGACTGGAGAATACGCATTCTAATGTCAGTGTACAAGAACTAAGGGGACATTCACAACTATGGGTAATACAGAGGTATCAAACTCCTGTCACACTGCATAAAAGTGCTGGAGAGGTTGTTTAATAAAAGAATACACAGAGAAGAATGTAAAATGGGAGATGAACAGTTTGGGTTCAGATCAGGATGCAGCACAACACACACACTGTCTGTAGTGAAATAGATAAAGAGGAAGGAGTCAAACTGGTATTTCTAGACTTGAAGAAGGCATATGACAAAATCTCAAGAAAGCTGATTTCGGCAGTCCTGCTAAGGTCCAAAATTCCAGAAGCATTGATAGAATTAAGGCAGAATATTTATAAAGAGCCACTGACACATGAACAAAAAGTACTCCGTCTCAAAGAGGCATTCCCAGTGAAAATGGATGTGTATCAGAGTTCAGCTCTGAGCTCATCGCTTTTCATACTGGTGATGGACTACATTAACAAACAGGTCTGAGGGGATGGAGCCACAAAGTTGCTGTATGCAGAAAATGTGGCATTACAAGCAGACTCTGAACAGGAACTTCAGCAAATGATAGGGGAGTGGAATGGAAAACTAAAGACACACGAGGAAACTGAATATAGACAAGACAGTTATGGTAGCAAATGGAAGAAATAAAAAAAGCTGAAAATTGAAGCAGAAGGGTAATAGTGGAACAGGTGAGCGACTTCATGTATCTGGGAGGGGTGGTTGAGGAGGAAGGAAGACTGGCTGAGGCGGTCAAAGCTAGAATTGAAGGAGATGCAGCTAACTGTCACAGTTGCCAGAAGTAGTGTATGACAGAAATGCCAAAGAAGCTGAAATGAGGGTGTGCAAAAAAGAAGTGCAACCAGTGTTACTGTGTGGTACATATACCTGGGCATTGAATACGGAAGAAACAAGAGGTGATGGAGATTAAATGCCTAGGATGGGTGCTAAGATGCATATTATGGCACAGACAAAGAAGTGATGGCAAAAGAACAGAACCCAAAGTAGCTCCAGTTGCAGTCCAATTGTGTAGAGATCATCAAAGAAAAAAAGACTACTGTGGTTTGTGCGCATGCTGAAAAAACAAAGATAAATGGGGCAAGAAAGGGGTTGTGGATGGATGGATGGATGTTGGAGAAGAAGACAATAGGGGAAAAAGGATGTTCAGCCAAGAAATGGATGCATTGCATAAGAAAACACCCGTAACAGTCAGGTATGATAGTCAAAGAAGGAAAGATAGTGGCACTGCATCAAGAGACATGGCAACAGCTAACAAGACACCACAACTCCATGTAGGAAAAACTGGGAAAAGGGAGTTGATGGTAATGATGACTACAATATATACAGTTAACTTCATGAGATTTACCACAATTAAAATAGCTAATGCATTGAATGATAAAATTAGAATTGACTGCTTTATGAGGTGCAGTCTCCGATTGTTGTACTTTGATTGTTATTCATTCGTCAGTCTTTTAAGTGAAATATCAGTGAAAAAGAATCATGTAGCCACACTGTATTGTGTTGTGTAGACTGGTTTTGAATTCTGAAGGTTTTTTTGCTCTTAGCCACCTGGAAAAATATTTTTTTGGACTGTATTTGGACTGTGCCTTTGAAAAAATATCAAAGTGATCAGAGTCGATTGAACATGAGCAATCCATATCTTGCCTTTTTCCTTGTAACATGAACAGATGGACTTCTTCAAGAAATTATATTTTTATTTGCTTTTAGACAGTTCTGTGGTGTTTCCTTGTTTTAATTCCATTGGAAGCTGATTTCATATGCGTGTTGCTTTGTTGTTTAAATTGGGGTCTTATAAGAGGGGTTTCTTTGTGGTTGTATTTTAGTGAATAACTTTGCTACCCGCTTTCCAGTTTAGATTTTAGTAGAGGACAATACTCCAGGATGACAGTTTTATAAATCTGTGAGGTAAATAGTGGTGTTTCCCTTTCATTAACTGGTGGCCAGTTAAAAACATTCTATGAACTGGCAATGCAGGGTTTGTTGATCCACCGGTAGGACAAATCTGGAAATGTTGTTAACTGTATTTTTTGTTGTTTGTGCTAGAGTGAAGGGTTATCAGAGAGAGAGCCCATATTCAGCTTTGAGAAAAGTAGATTCCTTGCTAAGACGAGATGAGCAGAGGGAGGAAGAAAGTGTGATATTTTATACCACACCTTTAGTTGGCAAAGTGCTTAATAGTATGCTTTGCAAAAGATAGTGAGGGATCTAGTTACTTGCAGATATTATTGTAAAGATATGGTCGGTAAGGAGTTGTCTTGTGTGACTGTCGCATATATGCATCAGGGTTTGGGGAGCTTTTGTGTGTTCTCCAAGGGCCCTGATATTGGACTTAAGTGGACTGATAAGTAGTCTATTACTGCAGGTCCAATTGCTCATGGTTATGAAACTGGCTTGCAGTTCATGCTGCATAGAGGGAATGCCTTTACCGGATTCTAGAAGAAGAAGGTCATCTGCGTATCTGGTTATATTAACTGAAAGAGATAGGTGGGTAAATTATTAATGAAAAATGAAAATAGCAGTAACCCAAGGACTGATCCCTGAAGAGCCTATGTGTATATAGTACCTTAATTAAAAAGGGTGGTACCCAAGTATATCTGAAATGATCTATTTGCAGGTAATTGTAGAACCATTTTATTCTTGTGGTACCAAAGTTAAGTTTGCTAAGTTTGAGGAGGAAAAGATTGTGATTTACCATGTCAAAGGCTGTAGTCACGGGTAACTGTTTGATATTCTTAGATTCATGAATACAAGCCCCAGCATAGCAAGAATGAATAAGAGAAAATATGGACTTTTATATACCAAATCTGAAATTGCTGTTTCTGAGAGTATTACTGCAGTGGCATTAGCACAACGGGTAGCACACTTGCATTTGGTGCAGAAGGCTGTGGATTCTATTCCCACACAAGGTGGATCTGTTGCTGACACTTCAGTACAGTATAAGGGGGGTGGGGGGATGCACTCCTGAGTGTGCTGTCCTTTGGATGAGACAGTAAATGGAGGCCCCACCTGCCTGAGGTGGTGGTAGCTCAGGTGGATGTAAAATATTCCACAGCACCTATCAAAAAGAGTAGGGGAAGTTCCCCGATGCCCTGGCGAAATTTCCCCTAGTAGTATAAACACCACCTTGGGTCTTCCCTGAAAAGAGGCTACAAACCTAGTTGAACTAACCTAGTCAACAAAGTAGAAATAAAAAGATAAATACATTTCCTTTACTCCAAGATATGGTGATCTTCGAATTGATACATGTATGTTGAGGGGGGGGGGGGCTTGCCCACCACATTGAAGTATAGGGTGGTGAGATTGCTTTCTTGCCGAAAATAACTGTAAAGGGAGAACAGCAACATTCTCTGTAAGCTTTGCTGCCACCAAAGCCTGGTGAGAAGGAGATATATACTGGTGAGGTCACTACAATTGAGTTTAAATGAGATTGTATGCCTCTGTCTGCTTTTGGTGTGTTGCCACAAAAGCCTAAAGATGGACATTGAGTAATTGGAGCGTTATCAGGAGGAGAGGGTTAAGGAATTAGATATCTTTTGAAGATGTCTCTTGTTAGTAATTGGCCGAGAGGATGGAAGAGCTGTGCTGAGGGGCTGGACTGCTGTGTAGCTATTATAATTGTTTGCTACTGTTAAGCTAAGTGTACAGTCACTGGAAGAAGATGGTGATTAGTAGTTTGCATAGATGTACTTGGACTGCAGCCAGTAATTCTTTTTGGTAGAGGATAGAATGTGGTGGGACAGGAAATAATGCTTTATTTTAGTAGTTTGTGTGACTGTAATGTGTAGGCAGGAACCAATAGTGGCTAGTGAAGAATAAAACATATGAGGCGGCTGAGAATGGAGTAGGTTGAAGCGTGAAGTGAAGCTACACATAGCACAGCTTAAAAGAGTGGGCTGACTCTCCATAATAAGTAATCCACTCTACAAAATATCTGCAGCCTGATTTATTCAGCAAGTAACTAGTTCAGTTTTAGCTTTAGAGATGGCAGTCTGATTTGCAGTAAAAGTAGTGCTTCAGGGGCCTGATTACTCCTCTGGTCTAATGCCTGAGTTACCTGTGGTGTTTTGCTTTTTAGGACAGAACCTCTCTTTTTCTTGGGGGAAGTGTAACTGCTCAAGGGCAAGTACAAATATATATAAAGGAATAAAATTCTTCCCACTGTAGGAAAGAGGCACAGGTACCTTTAAAACCAAGCCCAGCAGAGCAGGTTAGCCATTATGGCTTGCCTAAAAGCAGGCATTGGAAGCTTTTAGTAAAAATGTAAGAAGCCCCTCCAGGAAAAAAAAAATCTATTCATTGTTATGACCTTGCTGACATACCATCCAGTTCTTGCCCTTAGTGGTCAGTGATGATAGTCAGGATCAAAGAAACTCAAAAGTCAAGAGTAAGAGACACAAATTAAAGAAATGTGGCAGGGAAATAATGGGCTGCATTATATGAATAACCACTGTAATTTTCAGAAAATGTTGAGATTATAGCTCTTCCAAATATTAACAGTACAGCTCGAGATGTTTTCAGAGTCATCATAGCAGAAAACAGCAATATTAATATTTGTTCATGGAAGCCTATGCACTCTTTTTCCTAGTGGGCATGAATCACTTGATTTTAAAAATATGAATAATGTAGTCATAATTGCACAGTAAACATACTTTATCTTTCCTTGGGTCCAATTTAAAAAAATGTTAACCTCTTCCCTAGGGCTACTAATGGAGTGTGCACATGTAGTGTTCTTTATATACCAGTCAGTGCATTCACTGTGGGCCAGCATGAAAGTAAAAGTTCCTGTGTATGATGCTTACTGTTAGTTGCCATGTTTTAATGTTGCCACCTAAGTTTTTTGAGTTATGCTAAGAGTTCACTGAAGAAGTCTGGCAACAATGAGAAATATGGAAATCAAGAAAACATACAAATGGAAATGTTTATGGAAGAATTAAATATGCCAATGTTAGAGGTAGATGAGGCTCAATTACTAACGGTTAGGATAGGAGGAGATGAGATAAAAATTGTGATATATAACCAATCTACTGGAAAGTCCCCAGGAATTGATGGTATTTCTATGGAAGTATTGAAGCTGGGAGGGAAAAGACTGATAAAGATCTGGAAGGTTTTGTTTAACAGTATTTTAAGAGGATGAGAAGTACCAACATCCTGGAAGAAAGCAGTGGTAACTGTAGTGCCTATAGAGGGTAAAGATCCATCAGACCCCAGGTTCATACAGGCCCATTTCAATACTAAATCACGATTATAAAGTGTTCATGTCAATAATGGCTAAAGTAATGACACAAGTAATGTTAAAATTGATAGATATCCAACCAGAGGAGAAGTTGTGGAAAGAAATTAATAGAGAGCTGAAGGACTTTATATGGGAGGGGAGGATGACAAGAATCAAATGGGCTAAGATTATTCTTCCAGTAAAACAGAGAGGATTGGGATTACCCAATATGAACAGGTATTTCAGAGCTGCATAGTTAAGGCTCCTATATACAGCATAAGCAGAAAACTGTAATTCAAAGTGGAACAGGATGATGTTGAAACAGGGGGAAGCTCTAGAAACAAAGAAAGACTGGGATTTTGGATGCAGGCCTTTAAGAAGAATAACAATAATTATACAGAATATTATATCCATAAAGTAGCAGAAAGTATTCTAAGAGCTAAGCCAACATGGGAGTGGAGAAAGGAGATTCTGCCAATATGGATGACTGCAGTTAGGGTTATAGACAATAGGCAAGAAGGAGCTGGAATGTATTGTAGAAAACTGGCAAAGGAACCAAGGTATGAGGCACAGATGTCTAGAGAGGGAAAAGTAATATAATGGGAAGAGGCCAAGAATTTATTTGGACTGCAGGTTAGATATTGCTTTCCCTATCAAGGATTGATATCTGAGTATAGGCAAAGAGAAAGAAGTGGGGGGGTCCTAAATGAAAGACTAGCATTGGTACAGTTTTTAGTAGAATCTATAACAGAAGCTGCCATTAAAAAATGAATAATTCGTTGAGGATGTAACGTCCTCACTCTGGGCCAGTAATCAAGGATCCCAGAATCCTCACCACTGACACTGGAGAGGGATGTTCACTTGGGAACAAAAATGGATACACCAATATTTCCAAATGCAGCTCTCTGCATCAAGTACAATTTCCCTTAAGAGCACACAGGGAACACACTCAGTCTGGGGTCTGGATTTCTCTGCCTCCCTACAGGTCCCCCAGTAAGACTCCCCAGTGGCACAGCTATAGAGTTGAGACCTTAACCGAGTGTCCAAGCCAAGTTCTCCAGGATCCTGTCTGTGAAACCAGTGCTTTGTATCCTTGCTTCAAACAGCTGACACACACGCGTACACACACACACACACACACACACACACACACACACACACACACACACACACACACCTGGGAAAGGCTGGCACATATTTACTAGCTATGCCCCCTTCTGCCCAGACTATAAGGTAGTTACACCACCACCACCAGACACTCTAAAGTCAGCTACTCTAAGGCTCTTGCAAGGGTATCCAGTTATACTGAATGAAATTAATATTAATACAAATGGCAATGTTGACCAAACAGGCTTTCAGGAGTGGCCACAGTGTCACCAATAGATACAAATACTCTCAAAGGTTAAAATATTAAGGACCAGCCACAATGAAACGTTTAAATATATTTAATAATAAAACATAAAAGAACATGAAAATGCAAACTTCCGTTTACAATAAACACCGGAGTTTCAGTCACAGGAAATGTTAAAAATAACATAGGTGGACAGGTTCACACACTTACAGAAAAAACAATACTTAACTAATCTCACAATATTTTCCTGACTTACCTAAAGAATTATTATTCCCTGGTTACTTACTAGAACATGGCAAGATGAAGTAGGCGAGAGATCCTTTTGTCAGGTTACAAAAACAGAATGCAGTGAGACTTTAGTCTTACCTAGTATTAAAATGTCATTTTCAGTGATGGATTACAAAATGACATCACATATACCTCTTCATCTGACTTCTGGGTCCCATGTAACCTCCTGTTGCTAGAAGCTACAACGCATTCTATAGTTATGTCAAGAATCTAAATGATGATGCTCAGATCTGATCTGAGCTACAACAGAATGGCATTAAATATACTGATCCCAAGTATATTGCCAATATCGTGGCAGATCAATTTAGTGCCAACTTCACCCCCTAAAGGGCCCATCTCAATACCAAAAGATTGCCAAATTCCGAAAATCACGGCCACACAGGTAGAAACCACACTCTCCAAAGCTAAGAATACAGCATCCATGGGACCAGATGACATCCCAGGCTGTGTACTACACGAACTACAAAATGAGCTAGCACCTCACCTAAGTGTCATGTTTAATCATAGCCTCACCTCAGGCTTCATGCCCACTGAGTGGTGCACAGCTACAGTTATCCCACTCCACAAGGGGAGATCCACCTTTGATCCTGGGAACTACCGTCCCATCAGTCTGACGAGCCTGATCTCCAAGGGCATGAAACGCATTATCGTGGAACTTGTAAACAAAGATATTGGCAACCTTCAAACACTGGACCCCACCCAGTTTGGGTTTGTGAGGGGCCAATCGTGTCTCCTGAACCTGACTGACTTCTTTGAATCGGTCTCCAGAGCTGTGGATGAGGGTAAGGCGGTCCACACAGCCTATCTGGACCTCGCCAAGGCCTTCGACACCATCCCCCACTCTAGAATCATAGATAAACTTACTAAGCTGGGCATAAATCCCTACATCACTCGACGGGTTACCAGTTGGCTTACTGACAGAACCCAGACTGTAAAAGTAGCCGACTCCAGATCCAGCTCCAGACACGTGACAAGTGGAGTCCCTCAGGGTTCAGTCCTGGGACCACTCTTGTTTGGCATCTACTTCTCTGAAGTACAGGCCAAGACTAAGGGACTCTGGCTAACAAAGTTTGCAGATGACTGCAAACTGGGAGCCATTATTGAATCCCCAAATGATGTGGATATTCTACAAAAGGTCCTTACAGAAACAGATGCCTGGTGCTAGAGCCATGGGCTCAAGCTTAATGCCAAGAAGTGTATAGTTATTCCCTTTGGAAAAAAACATGTACCCATGAATTACCACGTAGGTGGCAGTACACTAAACATTGAAAGTGTGATGAGAGACTTAGGGACACAGGTGGACAGTGGTCTCACCTTTGATAACCACATTGCCACAACAGTCAGGAAATCTTTCTATGTGGCACACTGCATCACTAAGGGCTTTTCATCCAGAAAAGTGGAGGTCATTGTCCCACTGTACTCATCCTTCATTAGACCCATTATAGACTATAACGCCTCATTTGGTATGTACCTCACAAGACATCTACAACAGTTGGAAAGGCCGCAGAAATAACTCACTAAAAGAATCACAGGCCTAAAGCAGATGCCATATGCTGACTGTAAAAAAAAAACTCCAGCTGTACTCTGTGACATATCGTCTACTCAGAGGCAATCTCTGCTTAACATACAAGGTCATATCAAACCCTGAGCTGTTGGACATACTCTACTTAAAGAAATCCCAATCCCTCAGAGCCACACGCCCCAGGGATCTAAACCTTGTCATCACAATGAACAAAACATGCTGGAGGGATAGGTTCCTGACCCAGAGACTCCCCATACTCTGGAATAGACTGCCCATACATGTCAAGCAGAGTGCCTCCTTGGCCCTCTTCAAAAGGAACCATGATGATTGGATGGGAGATAGGAAATTCACCCCGGAGATCATGTCAGTCGCCCTGCTAGACAGGGGTCCAGGGAAGTAAATATTGTGGGAAGAAATATCCAGGGAATTGTTATGGCTAGGCTTATATAGGCCCTAGATTTAAAAATATCTATGTAAACACTTTCAAGCAAAGATGCTGCATATTTTGGCGGCATACATGTAACCCCTCCCCCGCCCCATTGTTTCTTTGTGAATTGCTTATCCAATCCCTCTTCCCAGTCCTTTCTAGCCTCCTCTGATTGATTCTTACAGTTATCATGCAATATATTTATGCCCTGCTAATTATTCCTTTTTTTAACAGCAGCTTCCGATGTCCTTCAAGGATGCAGCTGCAGTCATAACATATGGGTTGTCCTGCCTCAGGCAGCCCTTAGGTCGGCCGGATTCCAAAGTCTGGGTCTGGCCTCGGCTGATGTCGCACTTTCCCCGACGTCAGAGCGTCTGGGGGTATAAAAGCATCAGCTAACGCCATTTTCCTCAGTCTTTCTTGCCGCGCGGTGCCCGAAGCAGAAGCTGTTCGCAAGTGCCGGTCGGTCAGATCCAGTGAATTCAGCTACCGAAGACTTCGAAAAAGCTAAGTACCCTGTTGGGGACTCTTTCTTGCCTCAGCCGATGTCAGACAAAGTAAATAATTGTTTAACTTGTGGGAAACAAATACCTCATAAGGATTTCCATTCCTACTGCCTTCCTTGCTTAGGCCCAGACCACGACGTATCGGCCTGTTCAGCCTGTGCTTCCTTCAACCGACGAACTCTTAGACGTCGGTCGGAGTTTGCAGAGGAATTTTTTGGGGCCAGTTTTGCATATAAAATGCCGTCGGAGACACCGACTTCGCATTTGGTGAAAAAACGGAAGGACAAGGACCGTCACTCGCAGCCCGCGGTTTCGGCTGAAACCACGGTAAGGCCTACCGCGAGTGTCTCGGTTTCGGCCGAAACCGAGTCCTCGGAGATTCCTACTTCCGAATCCATTCAACCGACCACCGCGGCCCGGGAGGCCCCGGCTGAGTCGGCTACCGAGCTACCTACTGAATCCAGTGTCCAGGAAATGTCCGACACTATACCTTTGGACATTTCTACTCCTGCACGTGGGGCAGCTAGGCCCCCTGCTTCCATGTCCATTAAGGCCTTTTCTAGGGCTAAATCTGCTAAACTTTCTAAAGCTTTGCCTCCCAAGACTACCTCCCAGAGGCCTTCCTCTAGTTCTCAGATCCTCAGCCTTGCAGAGGACCTTATTTCTTTAATTAGAGGTTCACAACCTCACCCAGACAGGACCTCTCTCCCTCCACCGAACAAAAGGCCCAGGACTGACCCCTCTGACCCACACTCTTCAGATGAGTCCACGGATGGATCTGAGATGTCAGACCACCAGGAGGAGGCTTATTCGCCTTATGAGGATTCAGATGCTGAGGAATCTATCCCTTCGGCCTCCCCTCCTGAAGAGTTTTCCTTTGGTGAGACTCTACACTCCATGAGAGAGCATTTTCAATGGCAAGGTCAGGAATTCTCTGATTCTAGAAAAAGATTAAGGACCTTTTTGCATTTGCCTCAACATAGGCCCTTAGCTATACCTCCTGTTTTGAATGTAATTGATGATGTGTACAATGATGTCAGTACAGTCCCTGATACTCTTCCTCCGGCCCCTGCCAAACCTGATAGATACTACAGGGTCCCAGATTCTCATTTCCATCTGTATAAAGCCCATTCTGCAGACCCAGAAACTATTTCTCAGGGCCCTAAAGGGGTTGCGGCCGCCACTGCCAAAAATCCTCTACCCTCTGAAAGAGAGTCTAGAGCTTTAGAGAGATGGGGAAAGAAGGTATATACTTCGGCAACTCTTTCTGTCAGGGCATTAAATTGTCAATTTCATATGATACAGTACCAATAGTATTTGTTAGATGAACTGAATAAGAAACTTTCTTCTCCTGAACCACTTGACCGTAAATCCCTTCAGGATTTTGTACACAACTCACAACAGGTTAGTAATCATTTCTTAAAATGTGGCTATGATGCATTGGAGGCTTCATTTAGGTCAGCTATGACTGGGGCAGTTATTCATAGGCATGCCTGGCTGAAGGAACAATCTTTGCCAGACCATGTTAAAGCTAAACTCCTGGATGCTCCAATGGAGAAACAAAATTTATTTGGCTCCTCTGCTCAGGAGGTCTTAAAAAAAGTTGAAGAAAAGGCAAAATCTGTGCAAACAGTTAAGGATTTCCTGCAAGTACAACCACCGAGATTCAGCAGAAACTGGCCTACTAAGAATTGGTCCTTTCCAGACTCGGACAGAGCCCAGAGAGTCAGGAACAGACGCCCTAGAGGCAGAGGCCAATCGAAGGACTCCTACAGAGGCCGTCAGTGTCAGCCTGCCAACCAGAGGAGTAGTGCAACAGCAGCAACAACTACTACACCAGGACAGGCTCAATGACTTTACTCTGATTCCGCCTACCAGGGATCAACTGGAAGCACCCTTGGGCGGAAAGCTGGCTTTATTCTCAAAACTGGCATTATATTACAAGGGACACATGGACACTGCAAATAATAGACAAAGGATACAGGTTCCACTTCCACACTTTGCCAAAAAGAAATGGAATGCCAAACCTACCACCAAATCAGAGGGCAGAGGCTTTAAGGCAGATCAAAAATTTGCTTCAGATGAAAGCTATAGAAAAGGTACCACTTTCAGAACAAGGCCAAGGATTTTACTCCAGACTATTCCTTGTACCAAGAAAAGAAAATCAATGGAGGCCTATTCTCGACCTGTCCGCACTGAATACTTACCTCATTGTGCCAAAATTCAAGATGCTGACCCTACAGCAACTTCTTCCCATGTTGGGCAAGGAGTCTTGGCTGGTGACTCTAGATCTCAAGGAGGCATACCTGCACGTCCCTATTCGACCAAGTTGCAGAAGACACCTCAGATTTCTTGCAGGATCAGAGCATTATCAATTCTCAGCATTGCCCTTTGGCTTATCTACTGCGCCCAGAGTATTCACGAAATGCCTGGCATCAGTAATTGCACACTGCAGACTTCAGGGGATTCAAATCTACCCATATCTGGACGACTGCCTAATACAAGCGGACAACAAGGGAAATTTGATAAAGGACTTGGCCTATGCCATCCACCTGCTACAGGCCTTGGGATACACAGTCAACATCCAAAAGTCAAGACTTGTGCCATCCCAAAGGATAACCTTTTTGGGTGCAGATCTGGACACAACCACCCAAATGGCCTTTCTCACAGAAGAAAAACAAAAACAACTTCCAGATTACTTCATGATTCTGACAAGACAAACTCAGCTTACTGCAAGGGAAATCCTGCAGGCCCTGGGTTACATGGCATCCTGCATAATTCTGATACCACAGGCCAGGCTGCATATGAGAAAATTATAATGGTACCTAAGGAGTGTATGGTCTCAACACAGTCACAGTTTAGAAACCCTGATACCAATCATTCCTTGCCTTCAAAAGGAATTTCTGTGGTGGGCTCAGGCCTGCCAGTCCAACAGAGGGTTGCCTTTCAACAAACCAAAAACAAGACAAACCATCACCACGGATGCTTCAGACCGAGGATGGGGAGCACACATGGAGGGCAAATGTATCCAAGGCCTATGGTCTCAAGGGCAGATAAGCATGCACATAAACCAAAAGGAAATGCTGGCAGTGATGCATGCAATTGAGGCTTTCAAACCCTTCCTCCAACAAGGCCACCTGTTAATAAGGACAGACAACACCATGGTCATGTGGTACATAAACAAGCAGGGAGGCACACACTCTTACCCTCTATGCCGGCTGGCTATGAATCTATGGGAACTATGCCTGAAACTCAATATCCAACTACAGTCCCAGTTCGTGCCAGGAAAAGAGAATACACTGGCAGACAGCTTAAGCAGAACTACCATGGATGCACACGAATGGATGCTGCACCCAGACATCTTCCAACTCATAGCAAAGGCATGGGGAATGCCGGAGATAGATCTGTTCGCCTCCCCCCTCAACCATCAACTGAAGACATTCTGCTCAAGGACATACCACCCACAAGCTTGGAGGGTGGACTCTCTCTCTTTCAGCTGGAAAGCTCTAAAAGTATATGCCTTCCCACCTCTCCCATTAATGTACAAGGTTCTACTGAAGATCAGGGAGGAACAGCCAAGAGTGATACTGATAGCTCCAGACTGGCCAAGGCAACACTGGTATCCATTATTGAGAAGCATGTCTCAGGCAAAACCATGGCCTCTCCCCCTATGGCCTCTTCTTCTGATGCAGAACAATTTCAAGATCATGCATCCCGACTTGAAAATATTGCAGCTAACTGCCTGGAAAATTCCTTAAATCCCAAACAAACTGTTTTATCACAGAGAGTGAAGGACATTATCTTGGAAGCTCACCGGCCTTCCACAAGGAAGACATACTCAGCTAAATGGAAAAGATTTCTCATTTGGAACACATCAAAAGGCTCAGATGTAACAGTGGCAAGCATGACACATATTCTGGAATACTTAGCAGAATTGTTCCACAATGGCCTGTCCTATTCTTCCATTAAGATTCATGCCTCAACAATTTCAGCAGAATACAATGTGGATCCACCTATCTTCTCACACCCTCTCCTCAGACAATTTCTGAGAGGGATCAAAAATATTAAACCTCCAAGAAGACCCCCTCTACCTGCTTGGGATCTCAACTTTGTGCTGGAGAAACTGACACTTCCTTCTTTTGAACCAGCAGCATCAGCGGATCTACAGTTTCTGTCTTGGAAAACTGCATTCCTTCTGGCAATAACTTCAGCAAGAAGAGTATCTGAGTTACAAGCATTAATGGCAGTACAGCCCTTTCTTATTTTCCATCAGGACAGAGTTTCACTAAGAACCAATCCTACTTTTATGCCAAAGGTGGTATCTAGGGTATCCTTGAACCAAGCTATTCACTTGCCTACGTTCTTCCCAAATCCACAGAATAGAGGGGAAAAACTGCTGCACACCCTGGATATACACAGACAACTACGCTACTACTTGGACAGAACTAAAACTAGCAGAAAAACTGACCAACTATTTGTAGCATATGCTACTGGGGTGCAAGGAAAAACAATTTCCAAACAGACAATTTCAAAATGGATAGGAAATTGCATTCGATTTTGTTACTCCTTTCATGGAAAGACAGTTCCTGAAAACATCAGGCCTCATTCCACAAGGGCCACGGCCACCACTACAGCCTTCCTACAAGGGGTGGCTACCAAGGACATTTTAGAAGCTGCTACTTGGAGCTCCGTGTATACATTTGCCAAACATTACAATTACCTTTATACTCCAGATCCAGAGCAGGTTTTGCTACTGCAGTCCTGCAGGGGATCTTAACTACACCATCCTTTTCTTAGTACCTCCTGCCCCAGATTGGCTATGGTATTCTACCCATATGTTATGACTGCAGATGCATCCTTGAAGGACATAGTACAGTTTTGTACCTACCATAAATGTAGATGTCCGATAGGTATGCATCTGCAGTCAGGTTTACCCTCCCTCCTACCCCTCTGTGGTACTCCTAGGGTACTTACCCCTCTTTTAGCTAGCTGGGGGAATCTATTATGGTGTATTTGTTTGTATATACATGTATATATTTATATAATTTTGCAAATGTTTGGAACTTTTTTGCATTTATCCAAATTTAGCCTTCCTAGAGGGCACCTGGCATCTGGGGCAAGAAAAACTGAGGAAAATGGCGTCGGCTGATGCTTTTATACCCCCAGACGCTCTGACATCGGGGAAAGTGCGACATTAGCCGAGGCCAGACCCAGACTTTGGAATCCGGCCGACCGAAGGGCTGCCTGAGGCAGGACAACCCATATGTTATGACTGCAGATGCATACCTATCGGACATCTACATTTATGGTAGGTACAAAACTGTACTTTCTAGATTCTGGTCTTTCATTTAGGACCCCCCCCCACTTATTTTTCTTTGCCTATACTCTGATGTCAGTCCTTGATAGGGAAGACAATCTCTATCCTGCAGTCCAAATGCAATTCTTGTCCTCTTCCCATTCTTTTACTTTTCCCTGTCTAATTTGCTCCCAATACCTTGTTTTTTTGCCAATTTTCTCCAATAAATTCCAGCCCCCTCTTGCCTATTGCCTGTATCCCTAATTGCAGTCATCCTATCAGCAGAATCTCCTTTCTCCAGTCCCTTGTTGGCGTAGTTGCTAGAATAATTTCTGCTACTTTATGAATATAATATTCTGTATGGTTGTTACTATTCTCCTTAAGAATCTGCATCTAAAATCCCAGTCTCTCCTTGTTTCTTGAGCTTCCCCCCATTTCATCATCGTCCCTTTCGAATTCTAGGTTTCTTCTTGTGCTGTGTATAGGAGACTTAATTGTGTATGTCTGAAATACCCCTTCAAATCGGGTAATCCTAAACTACCTTTTTTTGGAAGAATCAGCTTATCCCACTTGAGTCTTGATTTCTTCCTTCAGCTCTTTATTAATTATTTTCCATAACTTTTCCTCTGGTTGATAAAAATATGCCTGACCTGCGTATAAAACTAAAGGGACTAAAAACTTTTTAACTGCTTGTATATTGCTATCCATATCCATATAACAAAACTTCCAATTTCTTAGTTTTTGTATTATCTTTTTAGTCTCCTTCCACGTGTGTTTAGTTGCCACACTAGAATAATTTATAACCCCATACTCCTAATTACTTCATTTTTATCATGTCCCAATAAATATGGATATTTCTGAACCAATTCGTGTGTGGGGTACTTAATTTGCAATTATTGACTTTGTTTTAGCTTCATTAATTTTGTATCCCAAAAAGATATGAAACTGCCTCATAATGTTCCTCAGCACTGAAATGTCCTTTTCTGGTTTCATCAGGTATGTGGTTTTCTGTATCTGGTGTACATTATACATGTGAGGTCTGTATCTTACCTTTTGGTCTACCTGCTATACCAAAGGTATTTACAAAGTGTTTGGCTGTATTAACTAATTACTGCAGACTTCAAGGCATTCACATATTTCCATTTTTGGACAATTGTCTCATATGTGCAGACTTTTTCCAGTTGTCAAGATTATCTGACACATGTCAAGAAACCCCTGTTCGGTCTGGAGTTTCAAGTGAACTTACAGGAATTATCGCTCATCTCTTCACACATAATAGTTTTTCTGAAATGTCTTCAGGATACTTCTCTAGGGAGAGTTTTTTCCCACTAAGCAAAGTCGAACTGTACTAAGAAATCTTCCTGTGCTTTTTTCAGTCAGTCTCTGGCATCTGCCAAGGAATTTTTCAGGATTCTGGGTTTCATTGCTTCTGTGATTATCATGATTCCCTTGGGCAGTCTTCACTGAGAAAAACTTAGTGGTACCTCAAGTCAGTCTGCCCCATAGCTCTCAAACTATCCAGATTTTCGCAGAATGTCCAGGTTTTTGGCTCATATTTTTGGTCAGTTCTTAATAAAAAAAATTGTGTATGGCAAATCACTGAGGATTGAAATCTCTAAATAATGACATAAATTTGAGTTTCAGACTTCATATCCTTCAGAAAAACACATGCTAACAGAAATCCTGTTTTTCTAACAACTTTCTGAGTTTATAAGAGCAATATGTGAAATCTGTCCCCCATTATTTTAGGCTTTGTCCAGCTTACTTGTGATAAGAGGTTAAGAGGTATGGTCTGGTCTTAGCATCAGTACCCTTCATCTTTTCAGATTCAAGTGCTGGAGTTTGTGAGAAGGGTGGTACTGTGCTGGATAGCTCAGTTCTCTGTCATCCCAGGTCTCCATTCTGTATCCTTTTCAGTCTGTTACAACAGATATTTCAGAACTTTGCTTGAGGGCCAAATCCAAAAGAGTTAAAAGTGCAAGGTCTGTGGAACAAGCAAGAGACAGACAAAAGCACACCAGTGTCAGAGATGCAGGCAATAACCAGTGCTTTGAAAGTCTTAAATCATCTTACCCCGGGACCTCTTCAGGTTGTCACAGACAACAACACAGTGATGTGGTATATAAATGAACAACAGAGGTACTAGATCTTACCCTCTTTACAGAATTGCCATGATAGTTACCACTTACACTCTGTCAGAATAAAATATTGTAGTGCTAAAAGCCGTAAAAAAATAAAATAAGGGAAAAAAAACAGCTTAAACCCCAAATGATACTTTTATTCCACAAAATTCAATAAAAATCCATGTTCAGTAAGAGCTTTCATCTCTAACATGAGACTTCTTCAGACTGAATAAAATAACACAAACCACATCTTATACAACATAAAATAACATGAGCATCTGCCAGGTTAATTGCTGAGTGCTTTACCACTTTGTTCTTTAGATAAGCTACAAAATCTATTTTGTTATTCAAACCTGGTGGGTAACCAGCATGGAGTCTCACTTGCCGCAACTGTTCACTTCATCCAAGCTCCTCTTTAGCATTACATTTATAATCATATCTTTCTATTTGGTCTAAGACAATGAATTTGAAGTCTACCTTGCATTTACCTAATTTACAATGGTTATTAAGTGCATTGTTGCCATTCTCTGCCTGCATGTTTATGCTCGTAAATTATTTTGTACAACTCCCTTGTAGAACGCTGTACATAAAATGACGTGCAGGAACTGCACATAACCGAATAAACAATGAACTTAGATTTGCACATGAATCTCCCTATAATATTGACTTTCATGTCATTTACTACCACTTCTTCTACATCTGTATATAAATAATTGCAAAAATTGCAATTGTGGCATTTGTTTGTCAGATTTAGTCATCCTTCTTTTAGGCATATTTAGTTTAGACTGAAAATAATTCTTAAAATGTCTTCCTCTTTTTGTACGGAAACTTGGGAGTCACTTACAACCTTGGCCAATTCAGAGTTACTTTTTTAATAGCCTCCAGTTATTGGTTATTATGCTGTTAATGGCCTTAGCATCTACACTATTCGTTACTTGCATAGACAAACTGTAATTTAAGTTCTTTGGGCTTCTGAATAAGTCTGCCACCATATTTTCTCTTCTCAAGTCCCAAACTTCAGAAAACGTGTTCCTTACTAATTCTGCAGGATAACCTCGGCTGACAAATTTATTGCATAACCTAACAACTTCTGATGCAAATTCTTCATCTTCCTTCATGAGTCCATTTACTCGTTAATTGTCCTTTGACAATGTTAGCTTTAGTTTTTCTGGGATCCATACTCGTATAATCTAAATATGCATTGTTTTGAACTTCTTTTTTATATATTTTGGTAAGCAGTTTACCTCCTCTTTTGAAAATTGTTGCATCTAAAAAAGTAATACTTATTATATTCAAAGGCAAATTAAAAAAAAAAAGAACTAACATGGTTCACATAATCATAAAATTCATTAAGAAGTTCAGTACTTCTCCAAATCAAAAACGCATCATCAATAAAATGTTTATATACAGGAATATTGGAATAAATACTGTTAAAAATATTGACTTTCTCCCAGCCATGCATAAAAGTATTTGTATAACTGGGCACCATGGGCACTCCCATGGCTACTCCATTTGTTTGACAGAACATTTTGGAACTGAACTCAAAATAGTTGTAGCTGAGAATAATGTCTATAATTTCCATTAACAAATGCACAGTGTTTGTAGAGAAAAGCTTAGAATGTATAAGCTTTCCTCTCACCATGTCCATTCCATCTTTATTTGGAATCATGGTGTTAAGATGCCTGGTATCTAAAGTAACCAAAACATCTGTGTCATTTGCATCCAAACTGTCTATTTTTGACATAAACTCAAAAGTATATGTGATATAACAGCTGCCTTGTTCAACAACTCTTTGCAAATGTTTGTCAATGAAAATCACCATTCCTTCATTTTTTTTCTCTTATTGCTGGTAGTGGTGCTGTGGTAGCGTTGTCGCCTCACAGCAAGACGTTGTCCCATTCGATTCTCAGCTAGAGTGTCTCCTGTGTGGAGGCATGCATGAATGGGCGTGCCTTCGTTGAAGGTTGTGCGTCAGGGCTGGTAACTCGGCACGTAAAAATCCACTACCAAACATTAGCGGACCGGAGTTCCGCTGTGGCGACCCCTAACCAGGATAAGCCGAAAGACACAACAACATTGCTGGTGACAGTAGGTCTAAAGGGGGGTTATCCAAATCCTTATGTATTTTAGGTAATCTAAAGATTCTACTGACTTTAAGATTATGAATTCTAAGAAACTTTCTTATTTCCTCAGTTATTCTTCCACTGCTAAACCAATTTTTAGTAAAAAATCAATGAGTGAGTAGTCTCTATTCATTTCTACATAAAAAAACGATTTATATTAATTATTATCACACCACAATTCTAGCATCTTAAAATCATATGCATTTCTGTCTACAACTACCATCATATTTCCTTTGTCAGCCTCCATTATAATAATGTCATCATTGTTAATAAGACTATAAAAAACATTTCTTTCTTTGTCAGATAAATTTTAATATTTAAAAGTAGGTTTCTCCTTAAGCATTTCAACAATTTGTAACTCAGTGACTGTGAGAAACATTTCTAACTCAGTCTTTAAAGGCATATTGTTTATACTAGGCTTATGAACGCTCCTAGAATTCATTTTGTCCGACTTAAATGAAAGCTTAAAATTCAACTTTCTAACATAATCTCTAGGACAGTTGATTGTGTCACACTTGTTTGCTCTTTGTGCAGGAACAAAATTCCAACCCTTGCTTAAAACTACAAAAATTTTTGTCCAAAAACAGAGAAGATAAACGAACAATTATTTCTGGTACCTACTGTATTTCCAGTTCTTTCTCTTCCTTTTCCTGTTGTCTTTTGTTCTCTGATATGTTGATCGTCCCTGCTACTTATGCCCATGTTCTTTTTGCAGGTCCGGTTTGCTGGTAAACTTGTACAAGTTAATAAAACCTGCATATTGTTAAAGGCATTCCCATTTTTCACCATTCCTTGCAGTATTTGCCTTAGGATTTGTTTGTTGAGGTTTGCTGCACCCATTGCGCTGTGCAATATGCTCAGACCTCTGTATTCCGCTGTTTTTTTTCTATTCTGTGTGGAAACATTATTGTTTCTGCCTGATGTTCTTCATCTCACATTGCTGCAGTCCTTACACTTGGGTAGTCCGCTGTCCTCGGTCGGCCCGAATATCAAAGTATTAGGCTGACGTCGGTCAAGGCGCTTAAGACTGACATCAGGACGTCAGGGTACAAATGCGCATGACCGACGTCATATCCCCAGTCTTTTTTGCCGCATGGTCCGATGCAGAAGCAGCGTTGCAAGTGCCGTTCGGCGTTCTGAAATTTTTCGAATTCGGAGTTTCAGACCGAGTCAAAGTTGGCTAAGTACCCCGTTGGGAAATATTTTAGTTTTTTCTTGCCTCAGTGGTTTACCGGATGTTAGAAAAAGTGAATAACTGTATTTCTTGTGGGAAGCAGATACCGCATAGAGATTATCATACTTTGTGTATTCCTTGTTTGGGGCCTGAGCACGACGTTGTTGGGTGTCGCTTTTGTGCTAGGTTTAATAAGCGCACTATTAAGCGAAGGTTAGATTGTGCCAGGTTGGTCTTCGGGAAGCGGTGCAATTACAATATGCCGTCGGATGCTCCGACGCCCGCTTCTTCGAAGAAGCGCAAAGACAAAGCAGCTAAACCCAGGCAAGAAGAGTCGTCCGTACCGGACGCCGGTTCTTTAGAGGCATCAGTGGAACCGGTGGTTCCACCGGAGGCTTCTCTGGAGTCCCAGGGGGAGACTTTAATATTGCAGGATGTGGCCTCTCAGGAGGCAGGTTTAGCTTCTGTTGGTGTCACTCCTAGTTCTTCAGGATCTGTGCCCAAGAAGCACATGCTCAAAATGGCAGAAGATTTAATTACTTTGATTAGAGGTTCTTTGCCCCCTCCTGATAAGAGGCCTAGGGTGGAACCAGAGTTGGGGAGTTTTGAGCAGGTTTCGGATGTTTCAGAGTCTTCGGCTGAAGACCTGCAGGAGTATTCTCCTTATTCTGATTCTGATGTGGATGATTCTACTCCTTCTGCTTCTCCTCCAGAGGATTTTTCTTTTTCAGAGACTCTTCATTCTATGAGGGAACATTTTAAGTGGGAAGGTCAGGACTTCTCTGATTCCAGGAAAAGGCTTAGGGAATTTTTGCTTTTACCCCAGCATAGGCCTTTGGCTATTCCGCCTGTTCTGGATGTTGTGGAAGATGTGTTTGCAGAGGCTTCACTTAATCCTGATTCTTTGCCTCCTGCTCCTGTTAGACCGGACAGGTATTACAGGGTGCCTGAAGCTCATAAATATCTGTATAAGAGTCCTAGGGCGGACCCAGAAACAGTTAGTCAGGGACCTAAGGGTGTCAAGGCCTCTGTGGTAAAAAATCCGGTTCCTCCAGATAAAGAGGCCAGAGCTTTGGATAGATGGGGAAAGAAAGTCTATACTTCTTCCACCTTAGCTATGAGGGCTTTGAATTGCCAGTTTCACATGTTGAAATATCAAAACTATCTTCTTTCTCAATTGAAGTCTAAGGTAGATGCTCTGGCGGAAGGCATTGAGTGTAAAGAATTACAAGATTTGGTACATGTTTCTGAACAGGTGGGTAAGCATTCTTTACAATGTGGATTTGATGCTGTACAGGCCTCGTCTAGGGTGGCTGCCACTGGGTCAGTTCTTCGCAGGCACGCCTGGCTGAGGGATCAGAACTTATCTGACCATGTTAAGACAAGGATTTTAGATGCTCCTTTACAGTCTGATGTATTGTTTGGTTCACCTGTGGAGGCAGTTTTAAAGAAAATGGAAGACAAGGCTAAGTCTATGCAGACTGTTAAAGATTTTTTGCAAGTTCAGCCTCCGAAGTTTAGTAGGAATTGGCCTGCTAAGGGGTGGACGTACCCTTCTTATGATTCACAGTCTAGGGGAAGATCTAGACGTGGTAGGGGTAGAGCTCAGGGCTCTTTCAGACCTAGAACAGGGAGTTCACCTGCACAGTCTTGGTGAGGGCAGGGGCCAGTCCTTTCGTAAACAGGCCCAATGACCTACCTTTTCAGCTGCCAGAGCCTTCTTGTCTGGCAGCACCTTTGGGAGGAAGGTTGGCACTCTTCAAAGAAAATTGGAATTTAATTACCCAGGACAGATGGGTATTGGATATTATACACCAAGGTTACAGGTTTTATTTCCATACCTTGCCTCCTTTCAAAGGCATGCCAGACGTTCCTCCTCAGCAAAGAATAGAGGCTTACAAACAAATTTCTCTGCTGCTGCAAATAGGGGCCATACAGCCGGTCCCTCTGCCAGAAGTAGGCCTAGGATTTTATTCTCGCCTGTTCCTAGTACCAAAGAAGGGGAACACGTGGAGACCAATTTTGGATTTATCTATCCTCAACACTTATCTGGACATTCCCAAGTTCAAAATGTTGACGTTACAACAGCTTTTACCTCTGCTGGGCAAAGATCACTGGATGGTGACTCTGGATCTCAAGGAAGCTTACCTTCATGTTCCTATCAGGCTAAGTTGCAGGAAGTATCTGCGTTGAGCTGGGACTTCTCATTATCAGTTCTCTGCATTGCCCTTTGGCTTATCTACTGCCCAGAGTGTTCACAAAGGTTCTGGCTCCAGTGATAGCTTTCTTCAGGCTAAAAGGAATACAGATCTATCCTTATTTGGACGATTGCCTGATTCTGGCCAAAGAAAGGGACGAGCTTCTTCATCATTTGCAATATGTGATAGCAGTGCTAAGATGCCTGGGGTATTCTGTGAACGAAATAAAGTCCAGTCTAGTACCCTCTCAAGACATGTGCTTTCTGGGTGTGAGACTGAATACAGCATCCCAGATGGCCTTTTGACCCCGGACAAACAAAAGAATCTTTCCCTTTACTTCCATCAATTGTCTCATCAGTCCAGGCTGACTGCAAGGACAGTCCTTCAAGCCTTGGGGTTCATGGCATCTTGTATTCTGGTGCTTCCCAATGCCAAACTGCATATGAGGAAGCTACAATGGTATCTCAAAATGTATGGACACAGCACTGCCAAGATATGGACACTGTCATTCAGATAATACCTTGCATTCAAAAGGAATTTTTGTGGTGGGCTCAGGAATGTCACCTAAACAAGGGACTCTCTGTGACCCGGCCAGAGGCGAGTCAGATTCTAACGACAGATGCCTCAGACAAAGCTTGGGAGCTCATCTAAATGGAAAGTGGATACAAGACACGTGGCCTGCCAGACTACAACATCTACATATCAACTTGAAGGAGATGTTAGCAGTCCAATTTGCATTAATAGCTTTCAAGGATTTACTTCTTCCAGGGCAGGTGTTGATTCTAACAGACAACACAACTGTCATGTGGTACATCAACAAGCAAGGGGAACACATTCTTATCCTCTATGCAGACAAGCAATGATTTTGTGGGAGACTGCTCTCAGTTTACAGCTCAATCTTCAGGCAAGGTTTCTGCCGGAGCACAGAACTCCTTAGCAGATGTGTTGAGCAGACGAATTATGGATCCCCACGAGTGGAAATTGGATCCTCATGTATTTCAGAAATTGACAGTGTCATGGGGAACTCCAGACATAGATCTGTTCGCTTCTCCACTAAACTACCAGCTGCCAAAGTTTTGCACAAAAGGTTTCATCCCACAGCTTGGAAAGTGGATGCTCTTTCTTTCAATTGGAGCAATCTTCATGTGTATGCCTTTCCACCTCTGCCTCTCCTCCCAAAGGTACTCCTAAAGGTCAGACAGGACAAGCCAAAGATGATTCTAATAGCTCCAGATTGGCCTCAACAGCACTGGTACCCATTACTGAGAAGTCTGGTTCGGGAGCCTCCATGGCCTTTGCCTTGATTCCACACCTGCTGTCTCAAGAGAACAGTCATTTACTCAATGTCAAACTTCACTCTCTTCACCTAACAGCCTGGCATATTCTGTTTTAAACCCTGGAGGGTCTCAGCTTCCAGCAAGTTTTGAATGTTATTTTGGAGGCCAGAAGGCCTAGTACAAGGAAAGTATACGCAGATAAATGGAAGAGATTTTTATTTTGGAGTGCAGCAAAGGAATTTGATGTTGCTAAGCCTAATTTAAGTGTGGCTCTTCAATATCTTGCTGAGTTACTGGACAAAGGTTTGTCCTTCTCTTCTATTAAGATTCATGCTGCAGCAATTTCTGCTCACTATGACTGTGATCCACCATTGTTTTCTCATCCTTTGTTTAAGCAATTCCTTAGAGGGGCAAAGAATATAAGACCCCCGCGTAGAGCTCCTACTCCTGCTTGGGATCTCAATTTTGTGTTTGAGAAACTCACTCTGCAACCTTTTGAGCCTGCAGCTACTGCTGAGTTGAAATATTTATCATGGAAGACTGCTTTTTTGTTGGCCATTACCTCTGCGAGAAGGGTTTCTGAATTACAGGCCCTTATGGCAGTTGAGCCTTTCTTAATTTTCCATAAGGATAGGGTATCTTTACGTACTAATCCTTCCTTTATGCCTAAGGTGGTTTCTAGTGTGGCTTTAAACCAAACTATTCATTTGCCTACTTTTTATGCAAACCCCCAAAATAAAGGGGAAAAGATTTTGCATACCTTGGATATACACAAGCAGTTGCGATATTATTTGAGCAGAACTAAAGGGTTCAGGCTGTCTCAGCAGTTGTTTGATGTTCTTCATTCTACATTGCTGCAGTCCTAACACTTGGGTAGTCCGCTGTCCCAGTCGGCCCGAATACCAAAGTATATGGCTGACGTCGGTCAAGGCGCATTAGTCTGACGTCAGGACGTCAGGGTACAAATGCGCATGACCGACGTCATATCCTCAGTCTTTTTTGCCGCATGGTCCGATGCAGAAGCAGTTTTGCGAGTGCAGGTTGGCGTTCTGAAATTTTCTGAAGTCGGAGTTTCAGACCGAATCAAAGTTGGCTAACTACCCGTTGGGAATATTTTGTTTTTCTTGCCTCAGTATTTAACCGGATGTCAGAAAAAGTGAATAACTGTATTTCTTGTGGGAAACAGATACCTCATAGGGATTACCATACCTTGTGTATACCTTGTTTAGGGCCTGAGCACGACGTTGTTGGATGTCGCTCTTGTGCTAGATTTAACAAACGCACTATAAAGAGAAGATTAGACTGTGCCAGGTTAGTTTTTGGGAAGCTTTGTAATTATAAAATGCCGTCGGATGCTCCGACGCCCGCTTCGTCCAAAAAGCGCAAGGACAAAGCGGCTAAGCCTAGGTTAGAAGAACCGTCAGTCCCGGACGTCGGTTCTTTAGAAGGCTCAGTGGAGCCGGAGGTTCTGCCAGGAGTTTCTTTGGAGTCTCAGGGAGAGACTTTACTGTTACAGGATGTATCCTCTCAGGAGGTAGGCCAGGCTGAAGGGGCTTCTCAGGTGGCTGTTCTCCCCTCTCTTCCTAAGGTGGTTAGGCCCTCCCCTTCTGTTTCCAAGGCTTCTTTGAGAGGCAGGCCAGGTTTAACTTCAGTGGGGGTCTCTCCTAGTTCTTCAGAATCTTTGCCTAAGAAACATATGCTTAAAATGGCAGAAGATTTGATTACTATGATTAGAGGTTCTATGCCCCCTCCTGATAAGAGGCCTAGGGTGGAACCTGAGCTTGAGAGTTTTGAGCAGTGTTCGGAGGCTTCGGAGTCTTCGGCTGAAGACTTGCAGGAGTATCCTCCTTATTCTGATTCTGATGTGGATGATTCTACTCCTTCGGCTTCTCCTCCTGAGGATTTTTCTTTTCAGAGACTCTTCATTCCATGAGGGAGCATTTTAAATGGGAAGGTCAAGATTTCTCTGATTCCAGGAAGAGGCTTAGGGAATTTTTGTTTTTACCCCAGCATAGGCCTTTAGCTATTCCTCCTGTTCTGGATGTGGTGGAAGATGTTTTGCAGAGGCTTCCCTGAACCCTGATTCTTTGCCTCCTGCCCCAGTTAAACCAGATAGGTATTATAGGGTGCCTGAAGCTCATAAGTATCTTTTAAGAGTCCTAGGGCAGACCCGAAACTGTTTCTCAGGGGCCTAAAGGTGTTAAGGCTTCTGTTGTTAAAAATCCTGTTCCTCCTGATAAAGAGGCAAGGGCTTTGGATAGATGGGGAAAGAAGGTGTATACTTCTTCCACTTTAGCCATGAGGGCTTTGAATTGCCAGTTTCACATGTTAAAATATCAAAATTATCTCCTTTCACAATTGAAGTCTAAGGTGGATGCTCTGGCGGAAGGTATTGAGTGTAAAGAGTTGCAGGATTTAGTTCATGTGTCTGAACAGGTGGGTAAGCATTCCTTGCAATGTGGTTTTGATGCTGTGCAGGCCTCTTCGAGGGTGGCTGCCACTGGTTCTGTTCTTCGTAGGCATGCCTGGCTGAGGGATCAGAATTTAGCTGAGCATGTTAAGACAAGGATTTTGGATGCTCCGTTACAGTCTGACGTGTTGTTTGGTTCGCCTGTGGAAGCAGTTTTAAAGAAAATGGAGGACAAGGCTAAGTCTATGCAGACTGTTAAAGATTTTTTGCAGGTTCAGCCTCCGAAGTTTAGTAGAAATTGGCCTACTAAGGGATGGACATATCCTGCTTATGATTCCCAGTCTAGGGGTAGGTCTAGACGTGGTAGGGGCAGAGCTCAAGGTTCCTTTAGGCCTAGAACAGGGAGTTCACCTGCTCAGTCTTCTGGTGAGGGCAGGGGTCAGTCCTTTCGTAAACAGACCCAATGACCTGCCTTTTCAGCTTCCAGTGCTTTCTCGTCTGGCAGCACCTTTGGGAGGAAGACTGGCACTTTTCAAAGAAAATTGGAATTTAATTACCCAAGACAGATGGGTATTGGATATCATTCACCACGGTTACAGGTTTTATTTCCATACCTTGCCTCCTTTCAAAGGCATGCCAGACATTCCTCCTCTACAAAGAAAAGAGGCTCACAAGCAAATTTCTCTGTTGCTCCAAATAGGGGCCATTCAGCCGGTTCCTGTGTCAGAAAGGGGCCTAGGATTTTATTCTCGCCTGTTCCTAGTACCAAAGAAGGGGAACACGTGGAGACCAATTTTGGATTTATCTATCCTCAACACTTATCTGGACATTCCCAAGTTCAAAATGTTGACGTTACAACAGCTTTTACCTCTGCTGGGCAAAGATCACTGGATGGTAACTTTAGATCTCAAGGAGGCTTACCTTCATGTACCTATCAGACTGAGTTGCAGGAAGTATCTGCGTTTTCGAGCTGGGAATTCCCATTATCAGTTCTCTGCATTGCCCTTTGGCTTATCTACTGCGCCCAGAGTATTCACAAAGGTTCTGGCTCCAGTAATAGCTTACTTCAGGCTAAAAGGAATACAAATCTATCCTTACTTGGACGACTGCCTGATTCTGGCTCAAGAAAAGGAAGACCTTTTACAGCATTTAGAATATGTGATAGCAGTGCTAAGATGCCTGGGGTATTCTGTGAACGAAATAAAGTCCAGTCTAGTACCCTCTCAAGACATGTGCTTTCTGGGTATGAGACTGAATACAGCAACCCAGATGGCCTTTTTAACCCCGGACAAACAAAAGAATCTTTCCCTTTACTTCCATCAACTATCTCTTCAGTCCGGGCTGACTGCAAGGACAGTCCTTCAAGCCTTAGGGTTCATGGCATCTTGTATTCTGGTGCTTCCCAATGCCAAACTGCATATGAGGAAGCTGCAATGGTATCTCAAAATGTATGGACACAGCACTGCCAGGATTTGGACACTGTCATTCAAATAATACCTTGCATTCAAAAGGAATTTTTGTGGTGGGCTCAGGAATGTCACCTAAACAAGGGACTCTCTGTGACCCGGCCAGAGGCGAGTCAGATTCTAACGACAGATGCCTCAGACATAGCTTGGGGAGCTCATCTAAATGGAAAGTGGATACAAGACAAGTGGCCTGCCAGACTACAGCATCTACATATCAACATGAAGGAGATGTTAGCAGTCCAGTTTGCATTAATGGCTTTCAAGGAGTTACTTCTTCCAGGGCAGGTGTTGATTCTAACAGACAACACAACTGTCATGTGGTACATCAACAAACAAGGGGGAACACATTCTTATCCTCTATGCAGGCAAGCAATGATTTTATGGGAGACTGCGCTCAGCTTGCAACTAACTCTTCAGGCAAGGTTTCTGCCGGGAGCACAGAACTCCTTAGCAGATGTGTTAAGCAGACAAATCATGGATCCCCACGAGTGGAAACTGGATCTTCATGTATTTCGGAAATTGACAGTGTCATGGGGAACTCCAGACATAGATCTGTTCGCTTCTCCACTAAACCACCAGCTGCCAAAGTTTTGCACAAAAAGGTTTCATCACACAGCTTGGAAAGTGGATGCTCTTTCTTTCAGTTGGAAAAATCTTCATGTGTATGCCTTTCCACCTCTGCCTCTTCTCCCAAAGGTACTATTAAAGGCCAGACAAGACAAGCCAAGGATGATTTTAATAGCTCCAGATTGGCCTCGGCAACACTGGTACCCATTACTGAGGAGTCTGGTAAGGAAGCCTCTATGGCCTTTACCTTTGATTCCGCACCTGTTGTCTCAGAGGGACGGTCATCTACTCAATGTCAAGCTTCACTCTCTTCATCTAACAGCCTGGCATATTCTATTTTGAAACAAAGCAGGTCTCAACTTCCTCAACAAGTTTTAAAGGTGATTATGGAAGCCAGAAGGCCTAGTACAAGGAAAGTGTACGCAGAAAAATGGAAGAGATTTTTATTTTGGAGTGCAGCAAAGAATTTGGAGGTTTCTGAGCCTAATTTGAGTATGGCTCTTCAATATCTTACTGAGTTATTGGACAAAGGTTTGTCTTTCTCTTCCATTAAGATTCATGCTGCAGCAATTTCAGCTCACTATGATTGTGACCCACCATTGTTTTCTCATCCTTTGTTCAAGCAATTTCTTAGAGGGGCAAAGAATATAAGACCCCCACGTAGAGCTCCTACTCCTGCTTGGGATCTCAATTTTGTGTTGGAGAAACTTACTCTACAACCTTTTGAGCCTCTGGCTACTGCTGAATTGAAATACTTGTCATGGAAGACTGCTTTTTGTTGGCCATTACTTCTGCAAGAAGGGTTTCTGAATTGCAGGCCCTTATGGCGGTTGAGCCTTTTGATTTTCCATAAGGATAGGGTATCATTACGTACTAATCCTTCCTTTATGCCTAAGGTGGTTTCTAGTGTGGCTTTAAACCAAACTATTCATTTGCCTACTTTCTATGCAGATCCCCAAAATAAGGGGAAAAGATTTTGCACACTTTAGATGTACACAGGCAGTTGCGTTATTATTTAAGCAGGACTAAGGATTTTAGGCAGTCTCAGCAGTTGTTTGTTTCTTTTGCTTTGAGTTCTCAGGGCAAGCCTGTGTCAAAACAAACTATTTCTAAGTGGATTGGGTTTTGCATTGCATTTTGTTATTCCCATCATGGCAAGGAGATTCCAGCTGGGATTAGGCCTCATTCCACTAGGGCTACTGCCACTTCAACAGCATTTCTAAGGGGTGGCAACTAAGGATATTTTGGAGGCAGCTACTTGGAGTTCAGTGCATACTTTCTCTAAGCATTACCACCTTCCTCTCTACTCTAAATCTAGGGCTGGTTTTGCCACAGCTATTTTGCAAGGCATGTTGACAGCTCCTGCTTCTTTATGATTTGCCAGCCTCCCTTTCCTCTGCTTTGGGATTCTACCCAAGTGTTAGGACTGCAGCAATGTGGAATGAAGAACATAGTACAGTTTTGTACCTACCATAAATGTAGATGTTCGAAGATCCACATTGCTGCAGTCCAATTTACCCTCCCTCCTTCCCCTCTGTGTTTAGGGGTGGTTGTGTGGGTGGGGTTATACTCTTGTAAATTTGTATATATTGTACATATATTTGGTGCAGGAGTGTTTGGTGTTTTTTGGTTTTGGCCTTATCTTTTTAGGGTCTTCTGACATCTGGGGCAAGAAAAGACTGAGGATATGACGTCGGTCATGCGCATTTGTACCCTGACGTCCTGACGTCAGACTAATGCGCCTTGACCGACGTCAGCCATATACTTTGGTATTCGGGCCGACTGGGACAGCGGACTACCCAAGTGTTAGGACTGCAGCAATGTGGATCTTCGAACATCTACATTTATGGTAGGTACAAAACTGTACTTTTCTTTTGCTTTGGGTTCTCAGGGCAAGCCTGTGTCAAAACAAACTATTTCTAAGTGGATTGGGTTTTGTATTGCTTTCTGTTATTCCCATCATGGTAAGGAGGTTCCAGCTGGGATTAGGCCTCATTCCACTAGAGCTACTGCCACTTCTACAGCTTTTTTAAGGGGGGTGGCAACTAAAGATATTTTGGAGGCAGCTACTTGGAGTTCAGTGCATACTTTCTCTAAGCATTACCACCTTCCACTTTACTCTAAATCTAGGGCTGGGTTTGCCACTGCTATTTTACAGGGCATTTTGGCAGCTCCTACTACTTTATAGTTTTGCCATCCTCCCTTACCTCTGCTTTGGGATTCTACCCAAGTGTAAGGACTGCAGCAATGTGAGATGAAGAACATAGTACAGTTTTGTACCTACCATAAATGTAGATGTTCGAAGATCCACATTGCTGCAGTCCAATTTACCCTCCCTCCTTCCCCTCTGTTGCTAGAGGCGGTTGTGTGGTTTGGGTTGTAAATATTGTGCATATTGTATATATTGTTCATATGATTTAGTGCAAGGGTGGTTGTTTGTTTTTTGCTGTCTTTTGGTTTTGACCTTTCTGTTTAGGGTCTTCTGACATCTGGGGCAAGAAAAGACTGAGGATATGACGTCGGTCATGCGCATTTGTACCCTGACGTCCTGATGTCAGTCTTAAGCGCCTTGACCGACGTCAGCCTAATACTTTGATATTCGGGCCGACCGAGGACAGCGGACTACCCAAGTGTAAGGACTGCAGCAATGTGGATCTTCGAACATCTACATTTATGGTAGGTACAAAACTGTACTTTTCTTTGTACGAGTCCAATCCAGAGTCAGAACTAGGATAAACAGTGCCTTTTGAAAGTCTGAAATCATCTCTTGCCCCCAGGACCTCATCAAGTTATCATAGACAACAACACAGTGATGTGGTATATCAATGAACAACAGAGGTACTAGATCTTATCGGCTTTACATAATTGCCATGATAGCTTGGAAAGTGGCAACTCAACTCAGTTTTACTCTTCAGGCCAATTACACTGTGTCAGAACAAACTATTGTCACAGACAAGCTGTGCAGGACCAGGATAGACCCTCATGAATGGAAATTACATCCGAGGTCTTCCAGGAATTGATCCAGCTATGGGGAATACTTCAAATAGATCTGTTTGTCTCCTTTTAAAACAGATAGTTAAATAAATTCTGCTTCTGTATTCCTTGCAAACAGATTATGTAGGCAGATGACTTCCCATTCTCATGGACAAGAGTATTCCTTTATGCTTTTCCACCCTTTCCAGTGATCTTCTAAAGATCCAAAAGGTCTCTCCAAAGATAGTGAAATTACCACAAACTTCCCCACAGAGTGGATTTACTTACACAGGACATAGGTTGTTTGATAACACTCCAACCTGAAAACACTTCAGTTGACTGCCTATATGATGCCAGTTTTGATACCCTTAAGGCCCTTTTTAAGAATTGCAGAAGAGACTAAAGGAGGTCAAAGAACTACTACTAGGAAATCATATGTGTACATGGAAGGGATTTCTTAGTTGGTAAAATGCTAAGAACCAGGACCTTTTTAAGGCCCGATGTCTCTTGTTCAGGATTATTTGTGAGTTATCATCCTCTGACCTTTTTTAATTATTTGTCAAGATTCGTCTTTCAGTCATTTCTGCATGTCTTTTCTTAGATCCCCACCCCTTTCTACCTGTCCTCAAGGCAGTTTTTGGAAGAGGTGTTACATATCCATCCATCAAGAAAACAGGTGGCTGTCTCTTGAACTTACACCACTTCTGTTTGAATCCGCCCATTAGGCTGATTTAAGGTTCTTAACTTGAAAACTGTTACCTATTGCACTGACTTCTGTAGGAAGAGTATCTGAGATGCAAGCTCTTGTGGTGAGTCATCCCTACACCATTTTCCACAAGGAGTGGGTTGTTTTGAGACCAGATCCTGAAGTGGTTTCAAAGTTTACCTTGGGCAAATGTATTAATTCTCTGTATTTTTTCCAGAACCTCAAAAAACAAGAGAGATAAAATCCTACATACTCTGGATGTCTACAGGCAGTTTGGATACTGTTTGGACAAAACAAAATCCTTCAAGAAAGCCAATCAACCTTTTCTGTCCTGTGAAGGTAAAATAGACAACCAGTTTCATAGCAGTCAATTTCTAGATAGTTATCTCATGCCATTTTTTCACCATAATAAACCACTTCTGGGCAAGGTTAGAGTCTTCTGTACCAGGGTTTTGGCTTCTTCTGTGGCTTTTTAGAAATGGGTGGACTCAAAGTATTCTAGAGGCAGCAACTTGGTCTTCTATACATACTTCCACAAAACATTACAAACTGGATTCATTTTCCATGTCCAGAACAAGCTTTGCTCTGGGCTTTCTCCATGAGCTTCTGGATTTTTGAATTCCTTCATCTTTTCTATATATTTCTGAGATATGGTAATCTACCCAAATAGCTTAGGCTACTGTTGTAGTAAATGTCCCCTCTTTCCATCCCCCCTTGTTTTGTTTGTGATGTGTTGCATTTGTTTTACTGTTGCATTTTCCTTTCTTTGCATTTTTCCTTTCAGGGCTATAGCACATCCTCTTGAGGCAAGAAAGATCTGAAGCTTTTGGTGTCCAAACTGCTCTCTGTATGTTGCTGTGCTCAAGCCCCTGTTAGGGTGCATTGAAAGTGTCCTTTAACTTTGAAAGGTGGCTGATGGTCATATCCAGGGCAGCATTTAATGTAATAGCTTAGGGTACTGCAAATGATCTATTATAACATCTACTGTTATGGTATGTTTACTTGCACAACTGTACTTGCACCATTGTTGGTGGCCTCCAACCCGTCCAGAAACATTTTGTCCATCAATAAACAGGAGAAGGGTCAAGCTCACAGCCATCAGTAGATGATCAAAAAGATATTTGCAGAAAGAGACCATCCTGGCAACCACTTTTGGGAATGTGATAATGTTTGAGCACGTGGTACATGACACAGTCCACTGATTCTCTTGCTGGTGTACTCACATTTATTCCTGCAAATCCTGCTTTGAATTCTCCTCACCAACTGAAGTTGAACACTCATCCATGAGAGTAGAAGAGCCTGTCATAGGCCCCTTTCAGCTGCTGGATTTGAAGTCACTCCATTTTTGGGCTTGCATTTGGTCTTAGGGATGGGGTCATATATAATGTTGGTATACAGTGGATTAAAAAATATAGTTTGTTGATAGTGCTGAACCCTGTGCAGACCTCTTATGCACTAGTGCTGCCTCCATATAGAGCTTTATGTTGCAGTAGAGGTCTTTCATTCATCCCTAACTGTGTATCTGGTTGTCAGTTTGCACGCAAGACACAGTAAGTTGTCAGGGCTGTTTCTTTGGGTGTAGCTTGATATTGACGATAATGTTCCCATTTCCAACTGAATCTTCCTCTTCTGGATAGTCAGGCTGTGCTGACTTACCTCTGTCTAATAAAGGATATATCTTAAGAGCTGGTCTCTCCTCCATCAAGAACTTCTTTGGTAGATCATTCATTTTCCATGTAGATCCTGGTAGAGTCTGATGTACCTTTTTTTCCATATCTAATCAGCAATCTGCCCTCCTTATCACTATATTGCCTCTTCAGCCTTTGGAGAAAGGCAGTTGGTTCTGGATGGCATTAGTGGTCACAGTAATGCCTTTTGTTACAAAGCAGAGAGTCCCGCAGGAGGTTTCTCCACTTTTTATTGGGTCAGCACAACTTCCATTTCATAGTGCTTACCTTTGGCCTATCTTAAGCCCGCTGAGTGTTCACAGAAGGTTTGGCCGTTGTGTCTGAAGCTTTGTTTAGGAAAGGTCTTCTGGTGTTTTCATACCAAAGTGGTGGTTTGTGGTGGCTGTTTTAGTATAGCCCTTGATTTAGCTGTGCTGTGTTTACAATATCTGGGAATTACTGTAGAAAGGAGGAAGTCCATCTCACTACCCTTGCAATAGATTACCTTCATTAGGGTGGAATTAGATACTGTGAAGGTATTCCTCTCGTGCTTCGTTGTTGCAGTCATAACTGTAGAGAGGTTGACTGCAGGCTGAAGTGCCGTATCAGGCCTGACTTTCAGAGCTAATTACCACTACAAGTGGTACCACTGCAAGTGCACCTGTAAAACACAAATAGTAAAAGACCAACATGATCAGTGTGTGTACTAAGTTTGGAGTATGATGTCAGTGCCTTCAATGTTTGTAATGAGTTTAGACCCAGTACCCTTGAGTGAGATGTCTGGTTGTATAGGCCTAGCTGAAGAAAAACAAGCTTACACCCTGCTTACCTAAATTTGCTGTGATGTCAGACAATATTCAGTCAGTCCTCCTGTCAGAGAAAAGAGAAGCAAACTGAAAAGATGAGCAAGACCAGGGAGTCAGAGGTCTCCATTAGAAGACCCTAGGTATGCGGATGTAAGAACCTTGGAGACTCTCAGCTAGCTTCTGAATGTGATATATGCCTCTGGCATATCACCTTGGAGACCACCATGATATCAGCCACTAGCATGTCTCACCAGACCACATAACCCATGGATCTGATAGGAGAGGGCAAGGAGGCATCTGTTGCTGACTTCCTTATCAAGCAGTGGGAGGGCACTTTACCTATGCTCTTTGTTGAGTAGGATATCCACACAGCTAAAAAGTCAGATCCCTTTGATGTCCCCCCTTCATGTTCCCAGAACCCTCAGTGCCCACACGCAAACCTGAAGACTGACTCTGACGCCTGGACATCTGCCAAACCTAAACTGCTACTTGGTTGATCTCCAGCCCCTAGACCCTCAATACTACTCTCATTGGAATGGATAAGCTGGCAGAGGGATTTTTGCAGTTTCTTATTAGTTTATAAGCAGCTAGTCCTGTATATCTAGAGCTGAGCCTTCTAGGAGTAGATGGAAGACTTCTCCTTTGAGAGATACAGAATTGTCAGATTCCTATGATGAGGGAGAGAATCTAGACTACAGATTTCGGATGTCATATCCTTTGTCTTTTAACACAGACTGTAAGGACTTGCTGACCTTTGGCTAACTACTGGGGGTGCCTGAACTTTGAAGATACGCTCCCTTTATGAAAGATGATTTTCAGTGGTAAGCCCATGATGCCTCAGTCTCCCAGAAAAGGACCATTAACTTATGGGTTCTGGACCTCTGAAATCAGATCAGTGTTTGTTCCTCTATATCAGGAAGCCCCCCCCCCCCCGAATATATTTGAGGTCACTAGCTCTGATCCGTAATCCCAAGCCCCTGCACCAGAGAGAACTAACCAGTTCTCATGGTCCAGGCTTCTGACAAATTCTCACGGTTTAGTTTCTCCAAGTTTTGTTGGGTTTCTAGTACCGTGACAAGAACAGACCCCATTCCTAAGTCAAAGTATGGTTTAAGTTTGTGAAATTAGTATTGTTTCAATCTTTGATGTTAGCCAAAAGTACTATTCACAGCATCTATAATGCACCCTGAATTGACTCCTCCTGTTATTCGTATGGAGTTATGGGTAGCATATCTAAATATGACTGTAATTTTTTTTTTTTTTTATGAGACCCATTGTTCCTACTACTGTTCAGACTGTCTGGGTATCCTTCTTCCACATCACCATCTTTACTGCTTGCATATCCTGGTATTTTATGACTTTGTGTCTCTCTGTACTTAAGACACTGTAATCACTGGGTGTAGCAATTTCAATGGTAAGTGTTAACTTTTGCTTCTTTTCATGGACTACTGTATCTGTTTTTTTCGTATCTGTTTTCTGAACTGTTGATAATGGGTAATCCCATTTGATATAAACTTCATCGCTGTCTGTAATGCTTTGTGACTCATGTTTCCAATGCTTCTTGGCTACATCAGTATTGTAATGTTTGCACAATCCCCAATGCAGCAGTCTTGCCACATTATTATGCCTTTCAGTATACAGGCTCTCTACCATTAGTGTATCACATCCATCAACAAGATGTGCAGTCGTTTCCAGTTCTGTTTCACAGAACCTGCATTTCTGTCCATTTCTCCCACATGTTCAGTGGACTTCATAAACTGTGTGCATAGTCCACTATCCTAGGCCATTCCAGAAGTATTCTGTGCTTGCAACTATATTTATGCCTTTTCCAAATTTCATGCCTACTCATCTAGTCCTTCTTTTTATATTCTTTCGGCACATTTAGTTGCTGCCTAATTTCTGTCTGCTTCTGATTTGATTTCCATTCCAACTTGACACAGATATGCTTTGCTAAACTAGGAGGGAATTCATCTTAAACTACTTCTCCTCATGTTTTAAAACTTTCACTATGTTTGGATCTGATGAAGTCAGCAGATATGTATGCAGTCCTACCATTGCAGATCTGTACATGAAATCAGTTTCGAGGAGACCCATACTTCCTTCAAAACAAGAACTGTATCATCTTGGCAGACACTGATTTTTATATATCATTTGGTAAGCATGAAGCATTTTTCTTGTTTTCTTGTCCCACTGATCCAGTACCTTTTGGGAACAATCATCCCAAAACTGTAAGTTAGAACAGGAAGAACAAATTGGTTTATAGCTTGGACTTTGTTGCTAGATGTCAGAACTGTTTTTACTATTAATTTTAGTCTTCTAAAATATTCCTTACTGAGTTTTGTTTGTATTTGTTCATGTTTTATTGTCGATCCTTCATCAATTCCCAGATATTTATATACTCCCTGCTCAAGTTTCGTTATATCATATTCCTGTCCTAGATTGATATTTTCTTGGTGCTGCAGCTTTCCTACTTTAAATGTTGCTTTTGTACATTTATCAAGACCAAATGACATTCTTATATTACCTGAAAAGTTTTAACCAATTGCAGTTGTACTTTCAGCACCTCATCTGATGAACTATACAGTTTTAAATCATCCACAAAAAGAAAATGAGAAGCCTTTACAGGACCATTCTCCCCCTAGGCCTGATCTAGCCCCATCGTAGAAATGTATCCATGTTTTAAGGATTCTACATTGTTATCTCCAGTCTTGGCACCACTGCTCATACCAGGGTTGGACACTTTTTATCCTGGGAGTTCTGCATCCAGCTGTCTTTGTTTAAATTTTTAACCTACTAGTATCCATGATATTTGCTGTATAAAATACAGTCTATATATCAGGGTCATCTTGGTGAGATTTCATGAAGGTACTCACCAAGACTTGAGGATGAATTCGGTTCTAACAATACTACTCTACTTTTGTTGCTGATTTTATCATCTTTCTGTTTGTATCCTGTGTAACATCTCTCCATGTGGACTCCTGTATCATCTCTCCATTCGGACAAAGAGATATCTTTGAGGTCACTGGCTGTTATCCATACTCTAAACCCCATGCCCCTGAGAGACCTGACCAGTTTTATATGGTTCAGGCTTCTCACAAATTCCTATACAAAAACTCTTCTGTAGCTCGCGAGACATTGTCCATGGAATTTGTAAAGGGAGCTATACTGGATGTTCTTCGTCTTCCCTTGCTGCAGTCCTGACTATTGGGTATAGTCCGCGTCCCAGTCGGCCCGAATACCAGAGTATAAGGCTGACGTCGGTCATGGCGCCTTAGACTGACGTCAGTACGTCAGGGTACTAATGCGCATGACCGACGTCATTTCCTCAGTCTTTTTTGCCGCATGGTCCGATGCAGAAGCAATTTTGCGAGTGCAGGTTGGCGTTCTGAGATTTTCCGAAACCGGAGTTTCAGACCGAAACAGAGTTGGCTAAGTAACCCGTTGGAACATTTTGGTTTTCTTGCCTCAGTATTTAACCGGATGTCAGAAAAAGTGAATAACTGTATTTCTTGTGGGAAGCAGATACCGCATAGGGATTATCATACATTGTGTATACCTTGTTTAGGGCCTGAGCACGACGTTGTTGGTTGCCGCTCTTGTGCTAGATTTAACAAGCGCACTATTAAGAGGAGGCTTGATTGTGCTAGGTTAGTGTTTGGGAAGCGTTGCAATTATAATATGCCGTCGGATGCTCCGACGCCCGCTTCTTCCAAGAAGCGCAAGGACAAAACAGTGAAGCCTAGGGGTGAGGAACCGGCAGTCCCGGACGTCGGTTCTTTAGAAGGCTCAAGGGAGCCAGAGGTTTTGCCAGGAGTCTCTATGGAGTCTCAGGCAGATACTTTACTGTTACAGGATGTGCCCTCTCAGGAGGTAGGCCAGGCTGAGGGGGCTTCTCAGGTAACTGTTCTTCCCTCTCTTCCCAAGGTAGTTAGGGCCTCTCCTTCTGTTGCCAAAGCTTCTTGTAGAGGTAGGCCAAGTTCAGCTTCTGTGGGGGCTTCTCCTAGCATTTCAGGCTCTGTGCCTAAGAAACATATGCTTAAAATGGCAGAAGATTTGATTACTCTGATTAGAGGTTCTATGCCCCCGCCTGATAAGAGGCCTAGGGTGGAACAGGAGTTTGATTGTTTTGAACAGTGTTCACAGGCTTCAGAGTCTTCTGTGGAAGTCTTGCAAGAGTTTCCTACTTATTCTGATTCTGATGTGGATGATTCCACTCCTACAGCTTCTCCTCCTGAGGATTTTTCATTTTCAGAGACTCTTCACTCCATGAGGGAGCACTTTCAATGGGATGGCCAGGATTACTCTGATTCCAGGAAAAGGCTTAGGGAATTCTTGTTTTTACCCCAGCATAGGCCCTTAGCTATTCCTCCTGTGTTGAATGTGGTGGAGGATGTTTTTGCAGAGGCTTCCCTGAACCCTGATTCCTTGCCTCCTGCTCCTGTTAAGCCTGATAGGTATTATAGGGTGCCCGAAGCTCATAAGTATTTGTTTAAGAGTCCTAGGGCGGACCCAGAAACTGTTTCTCAGGGGCCTAAAGGTGTTAAAGCTTCTGTGGTTAAAAATCCTGTACCCTCTGATAAAGAGGCAAGGGCTTTGGATAGGTGGGGTAAGAAAGTATATACTTCTTCCACTCTAGCCATGAGGGCGTTGAATTGTCAGTTTCATATGCTGAAATATCAGAATTATCTCCTTTCACAATTAAAATCTAAGGTGGATGCTTTGGCGGAAGGTATTGAGTGTAAAGAATTGCTGGATTTGGTTCATGTGTCTGAACAAGTGGGTAAGCATTCTTTGCAGTGTGGTTTTGATGCTGTTCAGGCCTCCTCGAGGGTGGCTGCTACTAGTTCTGTTCTTCGCAGACATGCCTGGTTGAAGGATCAGAATTTAGCTGAGCATGTTAAGACCAGGATTTTGGATGCTCCTTTACAGTCTGATGTGTTGTTTGGACCGCCTGTGGAAGCAGTTTTAAAGAAAATGGAGGACAAAGCTAAGTCTATGCAGACTGTTAAAGATTTTTTGCAGGTGCAGCCTCCGAAGTTTAGTAGAAATTGGCCTGCTAAGGGGTGGACATATCCTGCTTATGGTTCCCAGTCTAGGGGTAGGTCTAGACGTGGTAGGGGCAGGGCTCCAGGTTCGTTTAGGCCTAGATCAGACAGTTCACCTGCTCAGGCTTCTGGTGAGGGCAGGGGTCAGTCCTTTCGTAAGCAGAACCAATGACCTGCCTTTTCAGCTGCCAGTGGATTCTCGTCTGGCAGCTCCTTTGGGAGGAAGATTGTCTCTTTTCAAAGAAAATTGGGATTTAATCACTCAAGACAGATGGGTGCTGGATATCATTCATCACGGTTACAGATTTTATTTCCACACAATGCCCCCTTTCAAAGGCATGCCAGATGTTCCTCCTCCACAAAGAAAAGAGGCTCACAAGCAAGTTTCTCAGTTACTCCAGATAGGGGCCATTCAGCCAGTCCCTGTGTCAGAAAGGGGCTTCGGATTTTATTCTCGCCTGTTCCTAGTACCAAAGAAGGGGAACACGTGGAGACCCATTCTGGATTTATCTATCCTCAACACTTATCTGGACATTCCCAAGTTCAAGATGTTGACGTTACAACAACTGTTACCTCTGCTGGGCAAGGATCACTGGATGGTAACTTTGGATCTCAAGGAAGCTTACCTTCATGTGCCTATAAGGATAAGTTGCAGAAAGTATCTGCGGTTTCGAACTGGAGATTTTCATTATCAGTTCTCTGCATTGCCCTTTGGCTTATCTACTGCGCCCAGAGTATTCACAAAGGTTCTGGCTCCAGTGATAGCTTACTTCAGGCTTCAAGGCATTCAAATCTATCCTTACTTGGACGACTGCCTGATTCTGGCTCAAGAAAAGGAAGACCTTCTACAGCATCTGGAATATGTCATAGCAGTGCTAAGATGCCTAGGGTATTCTGTGAACGAAATAAAGTCCAGTCTAGTACCCTCTCAAGACATGTGCTTTCTGGGTGTGAGACTGAATACAGCAGCCCAGATGGCCTTTTAACCCCGGACAAACAAAAGAGTCTGTCACTTTACTTCCATCAACTATCTCATCAGTCCGTGCTGACTGCAAGGACAGTCCTTCAAGCATTAGGGTTCATGGCATCTTGTATTCTGGTGCTTCCCAATGCCAAACTGCATATGAGGAAGCTGCAATGGTATCTCAAAATGTATGGACACAGCACTGCCAAGATTTCGACACTGTCATTCATATAATACCTTGCCTTCAAAAGGAATTCTTGTGGTGGGCTCAGGAATGTCACCTAAACAAGGGACTCTCTGTGACCCGCCAGAGGCGAGTCAGATTTTAACGACAGATGCCTCGGACACTGCTTGGGGAGCTCATCTAAATGGAAAGTGGATACAAGACAAGTGGCCTGCCAGACTACAGCATCTACATATCAACATGAAGGAGATGTTAGCAGTCCAGTTTGCATTGATGGCTTTCAAGGAGTTACTTCTTCCAGGGCAGGTGTTGATTCTAACAGACAACACAACTGTCATGTGGTACATCAACAAGCAAGGGGGAACACATTCTTATCCTCTATGCAGGCAAGCAATGATTTTATGGGAGACTGCGTTGAGCCTGCAACTAACTCTTCAGGCAAGGTTTCTGCCAGGAGCACAGAACTCCCTAGCAGATGTATTAAGCAGACAAATCATGGATCCCCACGAGTGGAAACTGGATCTTCATGTATTTCAGAAATTGACAGTGTCATGGGGAACTCCAGACATAGATCTGTTCGCTTCTCCACTAAACCACCAGCTGCCAAAGTATTGCACAAAGGGGTTTCATCACACAGCTTGGAAAGTGGATGCTCTGTCTTTCAGTTGGAAAAACCTTCATGTCTATGCCTTTCCACCTCTGCCTCTTCTTCCAAAGGTATTATTAAAGGTCAGACAAGACAGGCCAAGGATGATTTTGATAGCTCCAGATTGGCCTCGCAACACTGGTACCCACTTCTACGGAGTCTTGTAAAGAAGCCTCCATGGCCTTTACCTCTGATTCCTCATCTGTTATCTCAGAAGGACGGTCATCTGCTCAATGTCAAGCTTCAATCTCTTCATCTCACAGCTTGGCATATTCTGTGTTGAAGCACAGCAGGTCTCAGCTTCCTCAACAAGTTTTAAATGTGATTATGGAAGCTAGAAGGCCTAGTACTAGGAGAGTGTACGCAGAAAAATGGAAGAGATTTTTATTTTGGAGTACAGCAAAGAATTTGGAGATTTCAGAGCCTAATTTGAGTGTGGCTCTTCAATATCTTACTGAATTATTGGACAAAGGTTTGTCCTTCTCTTCCATAAAGATTCATGCTGCAGCAATTTCAGCTCACTATGATTGTGACCCACCTTTGTTTTCGCATCCTTTGTTCAAGCAGTTTCTTAGAGGGGCAAAGAATATAAGACCCCCACGTAGAGCTCCTACTCCTGCTTGGGATCTCAATTTTGTGTTGGAAAAACTTACTCTACAACCTTTTGAGCCTGCAGCTACTGCTGAATTGAAATATTTGTCATGGAAGACTGCTTTTCTGTTGGCTATTACTTCTGCAAGAAGGGTGTCTGAGTTGCAGGCCCTTATGGCAGTAGAGCCCTTTTGATTTTCCATAAGGACAGGGTATCATTACGTACTAATCCTTCCTTTATGCCTAAGGTGGTTTCTAGTGTGGCTTTAAACCAAACTATTCATTTGCCTACGTTTTTGCAGATCCTCAAAATAAAGGGGAAAAGATTTTGCACACTTTAGATGTACACAGGCAATTGCGTTATTATTTGAGCAGGACTAAGACTTTTAGGCAGTCTCAACAGTTACTTGTTTCTTTTGCTTTGAGTTCACAGGGCAAGCCTGTGTCAAAACAAACTATTTCTAGGTGGATTGGCTTTTGCATTGCATTTTGTTATTCCCATCATGGCAAAGAGATTCCAGCTGGGATTAGGCCTCATTCCACTAGGGCTACTGCCACTTCAACAGCATTTCTAAGGGGGGTGGCAACTAAGGATATTCTGGAAGCAGCTACTTGGAGTTCAGTGCATACTTTCTCTAGGCATTATCACCTGCCTATATACTCTAAGACTAGGGCTGGTTTTGCCACAGCTGTTTTACAAGGCATGTTGTCAGCTCCTGCTACTTTATAATTTGCCAGCCTCCCTTACCTCTGCTTTGGGATTCTACCCAATAGTCAGGACTGCAGCAAGGGAAGACGAAGAACATAGTACAGTTTTGTACCTACCATAAATGTAGATGTTCGAGGATTCCCTTGCTGCAGTCCAATTTACCCTCCCTCCTTCCCCTCTGTGTTTCAGGGTGGTTGTGTAGGTGAGTTTACATGCTTATATTTTTTGTGTATATTGTACATGTTTTTTGGTGCAGGTTGTTTTTGGGGCTTGTCTTTTTGGGTCTTCTGACATCTGGGGCAAGAAAAGACTGAGGAAATGACGTCGGTCATGCGCATTAGTACCCTGACGTACTGACGTCAGTCTAAGGCGCCATGACCGACGTCAGCCTTATACTCTGGTATTCGGGCCGACTGGGACGCGGACTATACCCAATAGTCAGGACTGCAGCAAGGGAATCCTCGAACATCTACATTTATGGTAGGTACAAAACTGTACTTTTCATATCACAGCGCACTCCCTAGTGATAAGGAGAGCAGATTGCTGAATAGATATGGCAGAAAGGTATTTGCTTTAGCAATCCTGGCCTTTAGGGCTCTCAGTTTCCAAACCCTTATTCCTGTATGTCAAGAACATGTCCTGTTAGAAAGTTGTAGGGGAATGCATGGTGAAACTGGGAACGTTTCCTTGCCCAAATGCAACAGGAATTGCTTCTGTAATCAGGAGCTCTTCTACCAGGGACAAGGAAAAGGGAAATAGTCTAAAGCTAGAAAGACCTACCAGAAGAAAAAATTGAGAGTAGGAAGATAGAGCAAGGCAGGTTGCCTAACAAGACCCTCTCATCAGTAGTGTGCAGCTGTGACTTGCGACTGTCTTGGCCTTCTCCAACCCCCAGAAAAACACCCTAGCTTTTTTCTCCTGCCTTGTCCAATCAAGGACAAGAACAGAAGGTAGGTTAACTATTTGCTACCAATAGTGGCTAACCATAACCACAAACAAATAGACCCTTTATGTATTGAATCCAGGAGGGTACTCTGTTTCCACCCCCCCCCCCCAAAAAAAAAGAGAGAAAACCCATAGTCCCAAGGGATGAAGAAACTGATGAAATTTGTCCTATAAGAGATGCTAGCCCAAGAGGCCATGATAAAATTTCCTCAAAGTTAGGAAACAAAAAAGATCTTTTATTTTAGGCTTTGTCTAGTACCAAGAAAGAAAGAATCGCCTCTGGAGACCAATTTAGACTGGTCAAAACTGAAAAATAAACAAAACTGAAAGATCCAAATTTTAAAATTTTAACTCTGCAGGTACAGCTTCCTATGCTACATTGGTGTGCAGTCTTGATAACCCTAGACCTCAAAAATGCCAACCTACATATTCTAATATCCAAAGGATACAGGTAATATCTGAGGTTTGTACCAGGGTGATTGCAGTTTATATCCTTGCCCTTTGGTTTATGGACTTCACGTAAGGTATTCACCAAATGCTTGGTCCCCATGATAGGATACTACAAAACCGAGGCCATCCACATTTACCCTTATCTCAATGGCTGTCTCACCCAGACCCAATCCACAGCGGAAATACAGAGTTCTGTAAACTATACATAACTGTCTTTCAGTCTGGGGTTCATCTTCAGCCTGCAAAAGTTAAACTTGTGGTCCAACCAAAAGATGATATTCCTAGGGGCTCTCCCTGGCACAAGATTGTGCAGGGCCTCCCTGCCACTGGGGAAAGTGGAATTCTTTTTATTAACAGCATTATTAATTTATCAGTTAAGACATAGGCACACATAGATTAATGGATGAGTGAATGAATGGAGAGATGGTAAATCAACAAGTAAACGAGAATAGTATTGCTGGAATTGAATTCATCCTCAAGTCTTGGTGAGTACCTCCATGAGGCGGACCAAGTTTTTCACAAAATCTCACCAAGATGACACTGATATGTAGACTGCATTTTATATAGCATATGTTATGGGTAGTCGTAGGTTCAAAAATAAAAAAGATAGCTGGGTGCAGAAGTTCCAGGATAAAAGAGTACACAATCCTTGTAGGTGCACCGGTGCTATACCTGGAAAAAATGATAGTGTAGAATCCTCAAGACATGGAAACATTCTTGCAATGGGGCTAGGCCAGGCCCAGGGGGAGGATGGCCCTCTGTTGGAGAAGGAAGTAGTAGTCCACAAAAAATGATATGCCAAAAAAGAGCCCTAAAGACAATAGAGTGGACTACTGAGGATAAGAAAGAAATTATGTATCGTTACTGTTATGCAAGAAGCCCAGACTTTTCAGACAAAAGATATACAAAAATATTAACATAGAAATTAGAGGAAAGAAAAATACTTCCATAAGAAAAGCTGTCAGAAGCTTCAAATGAAAAATTGTGTTCATTAATACAGCAGATTTATGAAAAACATTATGTAGACCAAGAAACCGTTGGCTGTTTGGAAAAAGAAGCGACTAAGGAAGTGCAAAAATACAAAGAACAAGATCTAGACACTTTTCAAAGGTATGAAAATGAAATGTGGATATGGGAAAGAGAGAAGGATCTGATATGGTGCGATATTTATGCAAAGGAGAAAGCCAAATTAACACAAAAAAGTAGCTCCAAAGATATTCGAAGAGAAATACAGGCAAAGGCATCCAGATATGGAAAATTTCACAATAAAAAAATAAGATCACAAAGAGGAAATGTAAAACAGAAGTTTAGTAAAGTAGAATTTAGAGTAGGGAATACCTTCAAAGTGAAGGATTTCGTATAGAAAGTCTAACGCACATTATATCGCAGCATGATCATAGGAATCATAGGTTAGTACTAAGCTAACTGCCCTTGCGAGCCATTGTAAGCCTAGCCAATTATTCCTTGTGAGACTCTAACCCTGCACTTTTTGCTTGTAAGGCAAACACCTTAACCATTAGGCCACCCTCCCAACCCAGTGGAAGAATGAGTCCCCAAAGTAAGGAGAAGCAGGAGACATCTGAAGAAGAAATGTGGACATGGGAAAGGGATTTAATATGGTGTAATATTTATGCAAAGGAGAAAGCAAAACTAATCGATACAAAACGAGCAGCACCAAAGATATTTGAAGAGAAATACAGGCAAAAGCATCCAGACATGGAAAATTTTACAGTACAAAAATAAGAATGCAAAGAGGAAAAGTAGAAAAGAGGAGTAGTAATGGAGAAGTGAAGGATTTAGTGTAGAAAATATAAATCTGATAACATCACAGGAGGATGGAGCAGTGGAGCAATGGATCCCCAAATTAAGGAGAAAACAGTGGCACGGGAAACATCTGATCAGTTGCCACACAAAGATACTTTGGAGCCTTCCATAGGAAACCAGTATAAACATTCAGTTGGAGTTGCACAGCAAGGGAAGGAAAAGGAAATGGTGGCAGCTCTGATACTGTCAGTGTTGTGGAGTGATAGGCCAGTGAGTTCCCATATAAAAGAGCAATGGAAGACACGGGATGAACCCTGGAGAATATTAGGGTCAAACCTAACCCTCTCATACTGGGCGACTTCAGCTACCCCTCCATTAACTGGGAAAACTACTCATGTACTTATACACTTGCCCAATGCTTTTTGGAATTAATTCAAATGCTCTGGACCAGCTCGTTCTTACCCCCATTAGAGGTAGCAACATCCTTGACCTGGTCATTACTAACATGGGCAACCATTGCTCTACACCAATAGTCAGCTCCACCCTGGTTAGATCCAACCACAAAATAATCACCTTGGAAATCCACACCCCCCCCCCCAAAAGGTAACCACCATGAAAAACTTCTCCAAAGCTAACTTTGGGCTCCTAAAAACAGAGGTGGCTAACTTCACGGCACCCATGCAAATGGAGAATAGTCGCATGACTGCCGAATCATACACTAATGCACTGTACAAACACGTACACAAATGCATGGATCTCGCCATACCCAATAGAACTAAGACACTCTCCTCAAAAAAAAGGAAGCCAATCTGGTGGTTCAGAAGGAGGAAACTGATGCGAAATAAGGTGAAGTCCCAAGACTGGAAAAACTCTCTTATCAGCCTCAACAAAAAGTTGAGATCCCTCTTCAAATCCTCTAAAGCTAGCTATGAAAACAGAATTGCAGCAGATAATAAAGACAACCACAAGGCCTTCTGTTGTTATGTAAAGAATCTCCACGGCAATACCCAGATTTGCTCTGAGCTGTTTGCACAATGGTACCTCCTATACTGATCCAACAGATATTGCCAATATACTGGCTGACATATTCAGTGCTAACTTTACCCCCACAAAGGACTAGTCACAATACCAGTAGATTGCCAGGCACCCAGTATTACTGCTGCACAGGTTAAAACAGCACTGTCCAAGGCCAAGAATACAGCTTCTATGGGACCTGACAATATCCCTGACTGTGTTCTACATGAACTACAGAGTGAACTGGCACCTCACCTGTGTGTCCTGTTCAGTCACAGCCTCACCTCAGGCTTTGTCCCTACTGAATGGCGCACTGCTGCAGTCATCCCTCTCCACAAAGGAAGAGCGACTACAGACCCCAGGAATTATCGCTCAATTAGCCTGACGAGTCTGATGCAAAGCTATGGAACCCATCATCATGGACCTAATAAACAAGGATATAGGGAATCTCCAAACTCTGGATCCTACACAGTTTGGTTTTGTGGAGAGTAGATCATGCCTGCTCAACTTGGCCGACTTCTTTGAGTCAGTCACCAGAGCTGTGGATGAAGGCAAGGTGGTTCATACAACCTACCTTGATCTGGCCAAGGCCTTTGATACCATTCCCCACTCAGGAATCATAGAAAAACTCACTAAGCTAGGCATCAACCCCTATATCACTAGGTGAGTTGCAAACTGGCTCACAGAACCCGCAGTGTGAAAGTAGCTGACTCCAAGTCAGACTGCCGACCAGTCACGAGTGGAGTCCCACAGGGTTCGGTCCTGGGTCCTCTCCTGTTTCATATCTACTTCTCTGAAGTCCGGGCCAACACGAAGGGACTCTGGTTGACAAAATTCGTAGACGATTGCAAGTTGGGAGCTATTATTAACTCCCCAAGTGATGTTGACATCCTACAGAAAGGCCTCAATGACACCAAAGACTGGTGTCAGAACCATGGCCTTAAGCTCACTGCCAAAAAATGTGTCGTCATCCCCCTTGGGAAAAACCTGGTTCTCTTGAATTACCACACTGGTGGTAGTTTACTGAACACAGAAGGTGTTATAAGAGATCTGGGAACGCAGGTTGACAGCAACCTCTCTTTTGAGCACCATGTTACCACTGTGGTCAGAAAGTCCTTCTGTGTAGCACATCTCATTACTAAGGGTTTTGCATCCAGGAAAAAAAGAGGTCATTGTCTCCCTCTACTCTTCCCTCATTAGGCCAATCATCGAGTTACAATGCCCCTTTTGGCATGTACCTCACTAGGCACCTGCAACAACTGGAGAGGACACAAAAGTACCTCAGAAAGAGGATCCTAGGCCTTAAACACTTGGCCTATATAGACAGACTGAAAAAACTCCAACTATTCTCTGTCTCATATCACTTGCTTAGAGGTGATCTCTGCTTGACTTACAAAGCCATGTCTGACCCAGCTCTGTTAGAAATGCTACATCTACAGAAATCCCAATCCCTCCGCACCACAGGCTCCAGAGACCTCATTGCCACAATCAACAGAACATGCTGGAAGGACAGGTTCATAACCCAGAGACTGGCCCATGCTATGGAATAGATTTCCCATACATGTCAAGCAGAGCACCTCACTGGCCCTCTTCAAGAAAAATCTTGATAAGTGGGTGGGAAATAGAAAATTCACCCCGGGGATCACTCCAGTGGCTTTACTCGACAGAGGCACTAGGAACTAATGTCGGGTGGCACTATGCCAGGGTAATTCTATGGGCTAGGCTTGTAAAGGGTCCAGAGCTATTAGCCTAGTACACAGCTATGAAACTGAAGAGAATGTGGCACAGGAAGATGCTCTGAAACTTTCTGTAGAATGCCTGCAGAGCAAAAAATGTGCCCTCAGTTTAGAAGAAAATTATCTAAGTTAAGAGTTGCTTGATTTAATAGAGATGGACAGACATCTTAAGATCAATGAAAGAAGTGGACTACAGAAAGTCAATAAAACACAAAAAGAAGTTTGATAAAACAAATGAACACAGTAATTAGGATTGTGCGTAGACTCATGCAATACAACAGAAGTAAATAAGATATATTACTGTGCAGCTAAATTAATAACAGATAAAGTCTTACCACAAAAATACAGAGTAGTAAGAGCCGCAGACTTCTTGTCACCCACTGGGGCATTTACTAATTAGGGAAAAAAGAAGCTAATAACTTTGTAGTTGAAAGAAATTTACCATTGCCATGTCTTTCATCAGTTTATCTTATTTTTCAAACCCATTTGCTTAAAAATGGCTCCAGTAACCAGATTTCATATGAGGAAGATACAGTGTTTCCCAAGTAATATCTCGGACCAGAGGTTTCAGCCTCTGGAGATGGTATTTACAGTACTTCCATTTGTGGAGCCCACACTCTAGGTCTTAACTTGCTGGGTACCTGGATTCCAGTGAAAAGCAGAGCCTTTTAAATCTAAAGGTAATGCTAGCATTCCGGTATGCTCTGAAAGTTTTCAAAACAGTATGGGTGACAAGGGCTCAGATTTTGCCACACTGATATGATGTCATATGTCAAAAAGCAACATTCTGTCACATATGCAGGCTAGCCGTGCAATCCTGGGAGTGGGTTGTGAAATCCACTTCTGATGACAGCTTTATTTCTCTCTCAGGAAAATAGTTACAGCCCAGTAAGCAGGACTTCTGCAAACAAACAAAGTGGATGCAGGAAGGTTGTGCAGAACCCTGAGAACAGGTGGGGTATGCAGAGTTAGATCTTTTTGCTTCCCTGAGAAAAATACCCTTGAGCAAATTCTGCTCTAGAACACCTCACAAGAAAGCTTGGGCAGTGGATGTTTCTCCCTGAATTGGTAAGGTTTGTTTCTGCATGCTGTTCCATACTGTCATAGCACCCCAAGGTAATTTAGAATGTAAAGATGGGAACAAGTGATCCTTATAGACCTTTTACACACACACACACACACACACACACACACACACACACACACACACACACACACACACACACACTAGTCATTTCCCCACCTATTCCCAATGGCAAGTGCAAAAAAACTTTTCTGCTGCCACAGCATACAGACCTGTTGACATGTACAGGGTCTTTCTCGTCCACCATATCCTGCCCACCTTGACTGTAGCAGCTTGAGAGCTATAACTTTTCTTCCCTTTGGGAAACTTTATTCCACAGACATGTTGGTTATGAGAAAGGGTGGGAGACCAAGTACCATTAGATCATACTTATTTGACTAAAGGAGATTTTTCTCTGTAGTGCCAAAGGAGGACCTGCTGCCCAAAACAGGTAGATGCGTCTTCAGTCCCTTTACAAGCAGTTTTCAACTGGCTTAGTGTATACAGTGGGAAAAGTGCATTTTTCAGCCTTCTCAGCTTGCCTGCCTCTAGATTTCCCACTGGCGTCTAGACCACCACTTAAGCAGTTTTTGAAGATTATCCTTCATCTGAGGGTCACCCAGGCAGACCTTGGCTTCAGCCTGGGACTGTATTTCATGTTGGAAAATTGGATTTGCATTCTTTTCAACCATTTGCTTCTGCAGATCTTAAATACTTATTTGGGAATTCAGCATTCTTGCATTGCAGTGACCTGGCCAGGTGAGTCTCTAAATGCTGTACCTTAAAGACAGGGTTACTTTGTGCAGCAGTCCTTCTTAAATGCCAAAGGTAATCACAGAAGTGGCACTAAACCAAGCTAATTTGCCATCTTTTTACTGTACCTCAAAACTAGAGGGAAAGAATCAACACTGTGTATGTGCACAGGCAACTGGCAGATCATCTCAAAACTGGTATCACATTGTAGTATTGCCACAGGACCAATGGGGAAAAAACTTGCTAAGTAAACTAAAAATCACACTCTAAAAGGGTCACAACCACTACTACAGCCTTCTTGAACAGAGTCCTTGCGCAGGCTATTTTAGAGGCAGCCACCTGGTCCTCTGTTCTTACTTTTTCCAAACATTATAGACTACACCTCATTTTTAGGACAGGTTTTGCCTGTGTCACTATGAAGAGCATGCTACCCTCATCATCTTCTGTTCCACCATCCACAACTCCCCAATCTGCAGGGACTGCCAGCTCTGGTGGTCTTCCCTAAGTTTATGACTACAACAGTGAACTATGCAGTGGGTGTAGTACAGTTATATAGTCAATGTAGCATAATTTCCAGGCTATGGAAAGAGACTGACTTCCAAGTTCCTTGTGGTAAGGTTAGATGTCAGTGTCTGGTGTGACATCTATGCAGTTAGAGCAAGACATACTACATCTTCTGTATGGAAGCTTTTGCTTCTTGAGTCAGGCCATAGTCCATGGTATTTTCTTGATTGTAGTTCATATCACTATGGAGATGCACATCGTGGAACACTCCTAGAGTCTGTCTTTCTTGTGCAGCTGAGAATGAAAAATCCCTGCATTCAGAAAGCTATTTTGGTGTATTGCTTAAATGAAATGATCTCTTTGATGCCAGCAGAACATAGCAGCCTGCAACATTTGCCCAGTCAGAGGGGAAATGGGCACTGGCAGTGAGACTTATTTCATTATACAGTGTTAGGAAGTTGCATGCACATTTTTCAACTATTCCTCTTGATTTCATACCTGGTAGCCAGATTCATTGAAGAAAGTTTGGCAAAGTTCTTAAATCCTAAAATGTGTCTGTTGCAGAGCTCTTTATTGTGGCCTCTTGGTTATTGGTACACACTGTCAGCAAACACTAATGTTTGGATCTGTACTACTGGAGATGGTCTTCTTTTGGTACATTTTAAGAGTTAGCATTTTTAACCTTGCCTTTGTGACTTGTCTCTGTGGGAGGTTGATTTCACCACCTGTTCTTATCACATGTTGTCACTTTTACCCAATGCCGAGAGGCTTTCAGAGTAAGATGTTAGTAGATATGACTCTCAGCAGAAGGTACTTTTTAACTTTCCTATATTTGTCTTCCTGTCTGTATTGTGTGGTTTCTTTACCTGAGTTTGGTGTTACATGCCACGTAAGTATTGCAGCTTTATAATTTTACATCTTTGTCTTTGTTTGCACCGTGCTCATGTTGTATGGAGACAGATTTGAGAAATATTCAGTAGGGCATGTCCTAATCCAACACAGTGACCCTCTGGTGCCATGCACAGGTTGGGGTTGACTATATTTTGAAAATGTAAGTTAGAGATTGAAAACATTGTAACAAAAGAAGGCCTCAGAGACGATAGAATCTGTTGGCCACTGCCCACACTCTCTAACTGATTTGGTAACTGGTCACATATCAGTCACAGGCATAACTTCTGGCAACCTAGCAGGGTTTGCTCCCATTCCTTAATTAGCAGTAACTGTGAGAGCAATTGCCCTTTCTTTGCACCAGAAGCCCAACGTAGTTAAACAGTGTTTAAGCTCTAGATGGAGTTAAAGCAGTTTAAGTAGTCTTGGTGCTTTTGAAATGTAGAGTAAATATGGACGTTCTTCGTGTTTCACTGTTGCAGTCATCACACTTGGGTTATCTGCCTGCAGGTAGCCCTCAGTCGGCCCGAATAATAGAGTCTTGGGATTTCTGCGTCGGATGTTGTCCCCTCTTCCATGACGTCAGGTCGTCAGAGGTATAAAACATGCAGCCAATGCCATTACATCAGCTTTTCTTGCCGTGCGGGAGCCCGAAGCAGAAGCAGTTCGGAGGTGCTGGTCAGCCGCTACCTGAAATCTTCATTTTTCGAGTTTCAAACCTGAAGTCTTCTAAAGCTAAGTACCCCACTGGGGATTCTTTTTTCTTGATCTAACCGATTTCAGAAAAAGTTAATAATTGTCTTGCCTGTGGAAAGCAAATACCTCACAGAGATTTTCATTCTTACTGCGTCACCTGTTTAGGCCCAGACCATGACGTCCCTCGCTGTCAGTTTTGTGCCTTGTTTAACGCCCAAACTATTCGTCATCGGGCTATCTTTGTTGCTAAATTCTTCTGCTACCATTCTCCATATTCCAAAATGGCTTCTGTAAGCCATCCGACAACTAATCTTCCGAAAAAACATAAGGATAAAGACAGACACAGACCGCATAGGTCCAAAATTGGCAATGATGTTTCCGTTAAGCTAGTCACCAGTCTGCCGGTACTCAGTGAGGCGCCTTCACAGCCCCTGATACCCGGTTCTGCAGATTCACAGGCCTCTGCTGAGACTCAGATTCCAGTATGCCGTGAGATGATTCTTCGATTATGGAACCTGCGGATGTCTCTATCTTGGATGGGTCCGGAGCTGCTCTGCAGGCACCAACTTCTGAGAGTGTATTCCAACCTTCCAATGTTCGTTTTAAACCGACGACTTCATTTCAGACTAAAGCAACCAGTTTTGTCAGGCCCAGAGTTCGCACTACGCCTAGAAAACCGACAACCAAAGCGCATTTTCAAGCTCCCATGCCACAGAAACAAATGCTTAGAATGGCTGAAGACCTTATAACTCTAATTAGGGGAAGCCAGCCTTCCCCCTCTAAAAGACAAAGAATTGATTTCCCTTCTGATTCAACAGACCATGAGTCCAATGACTCTGATCCCTCTGATTACCAGGACATACCCTTATCTACCTATGAGGATTCAGATGCAGCGGATTCCATTCCCTCTGCCTCCCGTCCAGAGGACTTTTCTTTTGGTGAAACCTTGCATACCTTAAGAGAGCATTTCCCCTGGGAATGCCAGGACTGCCCACAGAACAAAAAGAGACTCTGAGAATTTTTAGACTTGCCTCAGCACAGGCCTCTAGCTATACCCCCCCTGTCCTGGATATTGTAGATGATGTTTTCATGGAATCCAGTCTTACTCCCGATACTTTACCACCAGCTCCTAGAAAGCCTGACAGGTACTACAGGGTACCCGACTCTCACAAATTTCTCTTTAAGAATCTCACTGCAGATCCAGAGACCATTTCCCAGGGACCTAAAGGTATTAAGGCTATTACAGCCAAACATCCTACCACTTTGGACAGGGAGGGATTTGAGGGCTTTGGACAGATGAGGAATGAAGGTATATACCTGTGCAACTCTTGCCATCAGGGTTTTAAATTGCCAGTTTCACATGTTGAAGTACCAGCAACATATTATGGAACTAATTAAACAAAAAATGTTGCTTCCAGAATTTGCAGAAAATAAAGATTTACAAGAGTTAATGCATTCTGCAAACCAAGTCAGTAAACATACTTTGCAGTGTGGTTTTGATGCCTTAGAAGCATCTTGCAAGGCTGCTGTCACTGGGTCTGTACTGAGAAGGCATGCCTGGCTGAAGTAACAAATCTTGCCGTACCATGTCAAAGCAAAATTACTAGATGCTCCATTAAACCAGGAATGTTTGTTTGGCACAAAAGCAGAAGAGGTTCTTAAAAAGATGGAGGAAAAGGCTAAATCTATGCAGACTGCTAAAGATTTCTTACAAGTACAGCCACCTACATTCAGTAGGCATTGGCCTTCATAAAACTGGTCCTTTCCAGTCTTTACCAGGTCTTCTCAGCCCAAACCCAGGGGCAACAGACCACCAAGGCTACAGTCTCAGGGTACACAGAGATCTAAACAATGGAGTGCTCCCCCCTCAAAAACAGGGAGTGGTAAGTCACCCGCTTATGGAAAAAATTCACAATGACTTGTCTATCATCCTTCCCAGCCATGCCCAAGTACTTGCACCCCTAGGAGGAAAACTCGCCCTGCATGCAAAAAAAACTGGATGTCCATTACCTAGGACCAATGGGTCCTAAACATTGTATCCCAGGGATGCAGATTCTACTTCCACTCACTGCCAACTCCAAGCGGGTTGCCAGACCTTCCTCCAAACCAGTGGGCAGAGGCTCAAAAGTAAGCAATTTCTCTTCTCCGTATCAGGGCTATTCAACCTGTTCCAATAGAGCAAAGGGGACAGGGTTTCTACTCCAGACTGTTCCTGGTGCCCAGAAAAGAGGGCTCTTGGCGTCCTATCCTGGACCTGTCCATTTTCAACACCTTCCTGGTGGTTCCAAAATTCAAAATGCTTGCACTACAACAGCTGCTTCCTATGTTAGCCAAGGACTTCTGGCTAGTCACCCTAGACCTAAAAGAAGCTTATCTGCACATCCCCATAAGGGAATCTTGCAGGAAATATCTACTTTTCAGGGCAGGCTCTATGCACCATCAGTTCTGTGCACTTCCCTTTGGCTTATCTACTGCTCCCATGGTATTCACAACGTGCTTGGCTCAGCCATTGCATACTGCAGACAGAGAAAAATTCAAATTTATCCATACTTCAACGATTACCTGATTCAGGCGGGCAGTCAGGAATTGCTACTTCAGCACCTGGCATTTGTAAAGAGACTTCTAACTTCTCAGGGGTACACCATCAACGAAAAGAAATCACATCTGGTGCCCAGCAAAAAGATTGTATTCCCTGGGAGCAAGCTTGAACACAACTTCCTAGATGGCAATCCTTACTCCAGAAAAGCAGGTGTATTTGACAAACTACTTCAAACTAATGGTCACCAGAACCCAGCTATCTGCAAGAAAAATACTGCAAGCCCTAGGGTTCATGGCCTCATGCATTCTACTAATTTCGTATGCAAGACTGCATATGAGGAAACTTCAATGGTACGTAAAAAGCCTCTGGTGCCAACATTCTCAGGACCTGGAAACAATTAATGTTCATCGTGTTTCACTATTGCAGTCATTACACTTGGGTTATCCTGCTGGCAGGCTACCCGCAGTCGGCCTGAATTCCAAAGTCTTGGTCCGGCGTTGGTTGCTGTCACCTCTTCCCTAACGTCAGTGCGCCAGGGGTATAAAAGATGCAGCCGACGCCATTTTCTCCAGTCTTTCTTGCCGAGTGGTGCTTGAAGCAAAAGCAGTTCGCAAGTGCCGGTCGGCCAAATCCTGAGATTTTCGTGTTCGAATTTCAGATCCAAAGTCTTCATTTAAAGCTAAGTACCCCGTTGGGGAAACTTTTTTCTTGCTCCAGATCAATGTCAGAAAAAGTTAATAATTGTATTTCTTGTGGGAAGCAAATACCTCATAAGGACTTCCATTCTTGTATTCCTTGCCTAGGCCCTGATCACGACGTCGCTAATTGTAGGTTTTGTGCTAGATTTAACCAACGCACTATTAAGCATCGGCACGATTTTGCATTTCACTACTTTGGCTGAAGATTTAATTACACAATGTCGTCGGATAGCCATCTGACTACCGCAATTCACAAGAAACGCAAGGAAATGGAAAAGGAAAGGCATCCGAGGTCCAAAACTGAAGATGAGGCTTCTTCTAAGCCAGTCGCCTGTTCTCAGTGAGGCGCTTTTGCAGCCCCTGACGCCCGCTACCTCAGAGCCACAGGCCACTTCCGACTCCCACGTGGAGCCGACTGGGCCGCAGGAAAGGAAACTCAAGGTATTGGACACTCGGAAAATATCCCTTCAGATGGGTCCGGAGCTGCTGAGCAGGCATCAGCTTCTGAGGGTGTTTTCAGGCCTACACAGTTATATGTAAAACTGACTTCAGCTTCAAAGGCAAAGACTACAGCTCCACTAAAGACAAAGAAACAAGTACAGCAGTCCCATGGACAGGCCTCCATGCCTAAAAAACTGATGCTCAAAATGGCCGAAGACCTAATTACTTTGATCAGGGGTTCCCATCCCCCTCCTGATAAGAGGCCTAGGCAAGAGACAGAATATGAGTCTTCAGATCAGGTTTCCATTTCCTCTGATTCCTCTTCTGAACATGAATACTGTCTTCCTCCCTATGAGAATTCTGATGCTGAAGAATATATCCCTTCAGCCTCTCCTCCTGAGGATTATTCGTTTGGGGAAACCCTGCGTACCATGAGGGAGCACTTCCACTGGGAGAGCCAAGACTATTCAGAATCTAAGAAAAGGCTTAGAGACTTCCTTTTACTTCCTCAGCACAGGCCTCCTGCTATTCCTCCTGTTTTAGACATTGTAGATGATGTATTTTCAGAGTCCGGACTGTCTCCAGACTCTCTACCTCCAGCACCTGTTAAGCCAGACAGATAATACAGGGTTCCAGATTCCCATAAATTTCTTTATAAAAACCCTGCTGTTGACCCAGAAACTATATCTCAGGGTCACAAAGGGGTCAAGGCTTCCACTGCAAAAAAACCCTATCCCCTCAGACAGGGATTCAAGGGCACTGGACAGATGGGGGAAAAGATTTATACTTCTGCTACCTTGGCTGTAAGAGCTTTATATTGTCAGTTTCATATGCTTAAATATCAGCAATACTTAATGTCACTGCTTAAACAGAAAATGTTGACAAATTCTGAATGTGCAGAAAACAAGGAAATGCAGGATTTACTGCATGCAGCTGAACGAGTGGGAAAGCATACTTTGCAATGTGGTTTTGACTCTCTGGAGGCCTCCTGCAGGGCCGCTGTTACGGGTACTGTCATTAGGAGGCATGCTTGGTTAAAGGAACAGAATCTGCCTGATCATGTTAAAGCAAAATTATTAGATGCTCCATTACAGCATGATACTTTGCTTGGTGTTAAAGCAGAAGAGGTGTTGAAAAAAATGGAGGACAAAGTGAAATCTATGCAGACAGTTAAGGATTTCTTACAGGTACAGCCACCCAGATTTAGCAGGAACTGGCCTTCAAATAATTGGTCCTTTCCAGTGTCAGACAAGCCACATAGAGGCAGATACAGACACCCCAGAGGCAAATCCTAGCCCCAAGACTCATACAGGTCTAAACAATGGGGTGCTTCTACTTCCAAAAGCGGAGAAGACAAATCTCAGCCATACAGGAAACAGTCCCAATGACTTTCCTCTGCCAGCACCAAGCACTTATCTTTTGGCAGCCCCCTTAGGGGGAAAACTAGCACTTTTTTCACAAAATTGGCACATGATCACCCAGGACAAATGGGTCTTGAATATAGTGTCACAAGGCTACAGGTTCCATTTTCACACCCTGCCAAGGTCAAAAGGTATGCCAGACCTGCCACACAATCAGTGGGCAGAGGCACAAAAACAAGTTTCATCTCTCATGGACATGAGGGCCATTCAGCGAGTGCCACAGCAAGAGCAGGGACAAGGATTTTACTCAAGACTTTTCTTGGTACCCAGAAAGGACAAAGCCTGGAGACCAATACTCGACATGTCTATTCTAAACACATTTCTGGACATTCCAAAATTCAAAATGTTGACTCTGCAACAACTTCTGCCCATGCTGGGCAAGAAGGCTTGGCTTGTAACATTGGACCTAAAAGAGGCATACCTGCATGTCCCAATCAGACAATCTTGCAGAAGATACCTCAGATTCATAGCTGGCTCAATGCACTGCCAATTCTCTGCACTGCCCTTTGGCTTATCTACTGCACCCCGGGTCTTCACAAAATGCCTAGCACCAGTAATTGCATTTTGCAGACAAAGAGGAATTTAAATATATCCTTACTTGGACGACTGCCTTATTCAAGCAGAGAACAAGGACATTCTACTAAAACATCTGGCGTTTGTAAAAAGATTACTAATTTGCCTAGGGTACACAGTAAACGAAAAGAAATCAAAACTAGTATCCTCTCAAGAGATAATATTCCTGGGTGCAAGCTTAAATACAACTACCCAGATGGTTTATCTCACGCTAGACAAACAAAGGCAACTGACTTCTTACTTCAAAATGTTGGCAACAAAGACCCAGTTATCTGCAAGAAAAATTCTGCAGGCTTTGGTTTCATGGCATTCTGCTAATTCCATATGCAAGACTGCATATGGGGAAACTACAATGGTATCTAAAAAGTGTTTGGACTTAACATTGCCACAGCCTGGAAACATTAATTACCCTCATTCCCTGCCTGCAACAGGAGTTTCGATGGTGGGCACAGGCTTGTCCCCACAACAAGGGACAGCCATTCACTTTACCCACAGTCAGGCAGACATTAACAACAGATGCATCAGACTAGGCCTGGGGGACACACATGGCAGGAAAATGTATTCAGGGCACATGGTCCACAAGCCAAATGCATCTTCATATCAACCAAAAAGAGATGCTAGCTGTTCAAAATGCCCTGACAGCTTTCAAGGAACTGCTTCATCCAGGACAACTGCTGATAAAGACGGACAATACTACAGTCATGTGGTACATAAACAAGCAGGGGGGCACACATTCCTATCCCCTCTGCAGATTAGCTATGACTTTGTGGGACACAGCATTGACTTACTAAGTACACCTGCAAGCACAGTTCCTGCCAGGAAGGATAAATACTCTGGCAGACGAAGTAAGCAGAAACCTCACGGATCCCCATGAGTGGAAACTGGATCCACAAGTCTTCAGCATGATAATAAGGAAATGGGGACACCCAGACATAGATCTTTTTGCCTTCCCTCACAACTGCCAACTACAGAGATTCTGCACAAGGACTTATCACAAGCAAGCATGGAAAGTGGATGCTCTATCATTCAGCTGGAAAAGCCTAACACTATATGCCTTTCCTCCTCTGCCACTCCTCCCCAAGGTACTCCTAAAGGTCAGACAAGAGAAGCCATGATTCTGATTGCCCCAGACTGGCCCCGCCAGCACTGGTACCCAATCCTAAAGAGCTTGTCTCAAGGCCCAGCCTGGACATTACCTCTAATTCCTCACGTACTGACCCAACGAAATAATCAGATACTGCACAGCCAACTCAGGACCCTAAATCTGGCAGCATGGCAGATAATGTAGCCATTCATAACACACCTCTCTCTAAAGCAGTGATGGATGTTATTTTGGAGGCCAGGAGGCCCAGTACCAGAAAATCTTATGGAGAAAAATGGAAAAGATTCTGTGCTTGGAACCAGGCACAAGGAATTTACACGTTTGTACCAAATATTCCTCAGATTTTACAATACCTAACTGAGATGCTGGACAAAGGCCTATTCTTTTCATCAATTAAAATCCATGCCTCTGCCATTTCAGCTCATTAAAATATGGAAACACCTATTTTTTCTCATCCATTGCTAAGGCAGTACCTCAGAGGGGCCAAAAACATAAGACCTCCAAGGAGAGCACCAATACCTGCATGGGACCTCAATTATGTCTTGGAAAAACTCACACTGCCTCCTTTTGAGCCAGCCAATACAGCTGAGATAAAGTTCTTATCATGGAAAACAGCTCTGCTCCTAGCAAAAACCTCTGCCTGACTAGTCTCCGAGTTACAGACACTCCTGGCTGTGGAACCTTTTATCATTTTCCATCCAGACAGGGTTTCTCTGAGGACAAACCCGATATTTATGCCTAAGGTAGTGTTCAACGTGGCCCTTAACCAAACCATTCATTTGCCTACTTTTTATCCAAACCCTCAGAATAAGGGTGAGAGACTCCTGCATTCTTTGGACATACACAAACAGCTACGCTTCTACTTGGACAGAACTAAAGCCTTCAGAAAGACTGAGCAACTCTTAGTGGCATATGCTGCAGGATCACAAGGAAAGGCTATCTCAAAATGGATAGGCCACTGCATTCGTTTCTGCTATTCACAACATGGCAAATCAGTGTCTAAGGGCATTAGGCCACATTCAACCAGAACAGCAGCCATGTCAGCAGCCTTCCTCAGAGGAGTACCAACCAAAGACATTTTAGAAGCTGCAACTTGGAGTTCAGTGCACACTTTTACAAGGCACTACCACTTACCTCTCTGCTCTAAATCCAGAGCAGACTTTGCCATTGCAGTTCTGCAGGGCCTTATAGCTTCTCCTAACCCTATTTAGACCCAGCTACCCAACCTCAGCTTTGGGATTCAACCCAAGTGTAATGACTGCAACAGTGAAACATGATGAACATAGTACAGTTGTGTACCTACCATAAATGTAGATGTTCGAGTGTATTCACTGTTGCAGTCCAGGTTACCCACCCACCATCCCCCTTTTCTTTGCTGGGACTTATCTGTACTTCTCTATTCTATACAACCTATGTGGTGTATTTGCTTGTAGATGAAGGAAATGTTTACTTTAGTGCATGCATACTTATTGGCATTATTTTAGCCTACCCTTTTGGGGGTACCTGACATCTGGGGCTAGAAAAACTGAAGAAAATGGCGTCGGCTGCATCTTTTATACCCCTGGCGCACTGATGTCAGGGAAGAGGCGACAGCAACCGACGCCGGACCAAGACTTTGGAATTCAGGCCAACTGCGGGTAGCCTGCCAGCAGGATAACCCAAGTGTAATGACTGCAACAGTGAATACACTCGAACATATACATTTATGGTAGGTACACAACTGTACTTTCTTATCATTCCTTGTCTAAGGGCAGAGTTCCTTTGGTGGGCAGAGGCTTGCAACCACAACAAGGGACTCCCTTTCACTCAACCCCACGCCACCCAAACCCTGTCAACAGACGCATCAGACTATGCATGGGGGGCTCACATGGCTGGCAAATGCATTCAAGGTAAATGGAGGCCAGGACAAATTCACCTACATATCAATCAAAAAGAAATGTTAGCTGTACAGAATGCTCTGACAGCCTTGAAATACCTTATCCTTCCAGGACAACTCTTGATAAGACAAACAACACCACAGTTGTGTGGTACATAAACAAGCAGGGGGAACTCATTCCTACCCATTCTGCAGGTTAGCCATGGCCCTGTGGAACACAGCCTTGAGCAACCAAGTGCACCTGCAAGCTCAATTCCTGCCAGGCAAACAAAATTCATTGGCAGACGACTTAAGCACAAATCTACTGGACCCACACGAGTGGAAACTGGAACCCAACTCATTCAAACTTCTAACCCACAGGTGGGGAACACCAGAGGTGGACCTCTTTGCCCCCCCCCCCCCAAAACCATCAATTGAGCAAATTTTGCACCAGAAATCCCCACAGCCAAGCATGGAAAGTGGATGCCCTGTCCTTTACCTGGGGAAAACCTCTCAATTTATGCCTTTTCCCCCTCTGCCTCTCCTCTCAAAAGTACTACTCAAGATCAAACAGGACAAATCAAGGACAATCCTTATTGCTCCAGATGGCCCCGCCAGCATTGGTACCCACTCCTACGCAGTCTGGCACCCTGGCACCCACATCAGACCCCCCTCCCTGCTGTCCCAGTAGGAGGGACAGATTTTGCATTCTCAGCTGCAAACCCTGAACCTTGCAGCCTGGCTTATTCCCCGAATACACCACCAGCAACCCTCCGCAAACAGGTGCTGGATGTCATCCTTGAGGCCAGAAGGCCTAGTACTAGGAAATGCTATTCAGAAAAATGGAAAAGATACTGTTCTTGGAGCCAGTCTCAAGGAAAGAAAGGACACAGCCGTGCCCACCTTACCTCAAGTCCTGGATTACCTAGCAGAGCTGCTCCACAAAGGCCTACCCTTCTCTTCTATTAAGATTCATGCCTCGGCCATCTCATCTCATTAAAATACTGCGCCCACCTCTCTTTTCTCACCCTCTGGGCAAATAGTTCCTGAGAGGAGCTAATAATTTAAGACCCCTGAGGAGAGCTCCCTCCCCTGCCTGGGACCTTAACTTTGTACTAGAGAAGCTCACGCTTCCCACTTTTGAGCCTGCTGCTACAGCACAGTTAAAATTCCTCTCTTGGAAAACAGCCGTACTTGTAGTCATCACTTCAGCAAGAAGAGTGTCTGAGTTACAGGCACTAATGGCTGTGGAACCCTTCATTATTTTCCATGCTCACAGGGTTTCCCCTCAGGACTAACCCATCTTTTATGCCCAAGGTGGTATCCAGTGTGGCTCTAAACCAATCCATTCATTTATCAACTTTTTCCCTAATTTTCAGAATAAAGGGGAAAGGATCCTGCACTCTTTGGACGTACACAGACAACTCAGATTCTACCTTGACAGGACTAAGCCTTTCAGAAAATCTGACCAGCTGCTAGTCAGCTTTGCTGCAGGAGCAGAGGGAAAGGCCATTTCAAAGCAAACCATTTCCAAATGGATAGCACACTGCATCCATTTCTACTACAAACACCATGGAAAACCTACCCTGGAGGGCATCAGAACTCATTCCACTAGGGCTACCTCAACCTGTACAGCATTTCTCAGGGGAGTCCCTACCAAGGGACATCCTAGAAGCTGCAACCTGGAGTTCTGTATACACCTTCACCAAGCATTACCACTTACCTGTCTTTTCTAAATCCAGAGCTGGATTTGCCATAGTAGTCTTACAAAGCCTGCTCGCCAGCCCTACTATTACTTGACTGCCTGCACCCTTCCTCAGCTTTGGGAATCAATCCAAGTGTGATGACTGCAACAGTGAAAGATGAAGAACATGGTACAGTTGTGTACACTTACCATAAATGTAGATGTTAGAGTGTATTCACTGTTGCAATCCTGATTACCCTCCCTTCAGCTCCCTGACTCTTCTATGCTTTCTACTTATCCTGTTTTTGGTCATATCTTATGGTTGTGGTGTTTACTTTTTACTGGAGGTGTTTCACACCATGTAATTGCTTCCTATTTTGGGGGCTCCTGACATCTGGGGCAAGAAGAACTGATGTAATGGCGTCGGCTGCATGTTTTATACCCCTGACGACTTGACGTTGTGGAAGAGGTGACATCATCCAATGCAGAAATCCCAAGACTCTGGTATTTGGCCCGACTGAGGGCTACCTGCAGGCAGATAACCCAAGTGTGATGACTGCAACAATGAATACACTCGAACATGTACATTTATGGTAAGTGTACACAACTGTACTTTCCAAATGATAGTACAGCAACCAAACATGAAGTCTTTTATTAAACGGAAAAAAGTGTTAACAGACCGAGTAGCTTTTCAGCAGAAGCAGTAGGGGGTAGTCACAGGCTCTTTGATTGCTAAAAAGAATGACTTAGTTAACTGGGATTCAGTCACCCATGGTTATTTTGTAGTTGGAGCTAACTAGTTTCTGCTGCATATTGTATGCTTTTTGATAAGAAAAATTCATCTCACGTCTTGTGAGTCATCAAATTGCTTACATCTGCAGGTAAAAAAGTGACAGTTTACAAAAGCAGCAAAATACCAAAACTTTCTAGTTGTGCGTTTTGGCTTTTCCCGGTTAGGGGTTGCTACAGCGGAACTCCGGTCCGCTAATGATTGTCAGTAGATTTTTACATGCCGAGTTGCCGGCCCTGACGCACAACCTTCAACAAAGGTACGCTCATTCACGCATGTCTCCACACAGAAGATGCTCTAGCTGAGAATCGAACGGGACAACGTTTTACTGTGAGGCAACAACGCTACTGCAGCACCACCACCGCAGTACCAAAACTTTCTAGTGTCTTAGTCATTTATTTTTTTGTAATCTGTTGTTTGATGACATTTTCCAAAGAAATTGTGTGCCTGCCTTTTTACATGTAGGCAGTCAGTAAGTGAATAGGATAAAGTCCGAAAGGCAAAAATTATTGTAAATAACATGGATACTGGAATGAAGAAATGTTGTGTTTTAAACAACTGCCTTTTTCTGTGTTTTAATAGGTAACAAAAGATCTGAAGCAGTATGACAACAAAATAATCGAATGCAGATTTGAAAGTAACACTTGGGTTTTCATGAGGCAGAGAGTAGATAAAAGCTTTCCAAACTCTTACGACACAGCTATGGGTAAGTACTGTAAATGAGCAGTTTAATTCATTGTTGTCCTTTAGTCTGGATATACTTTGAAAACTGCTTATTAAAAGTTCTTATTTTGTAAAAATAGGTTCTTTTTTAGTCTTATTTACAGTAAGAGATAACATAGATGTTCAGAATGCTTTATAGCAATTGCAGTTAGTTGAGTTTTTTTTACATTTCTTTGTACAGTGATTAGGAATTGGCAAAATGATCTTCCAGGAATGTACTTTTCCATTAATTATTCTTTTTAACACTTTTATTGCACTTAAGACATAAGCAATCATAGATTTATATAAAATAAAACAAACCATATGAACATATTCCCAATTGCAAACATTGTACATCACATATATTCTTTTGTATAGTTGTCATCAAGCCAGCATTATGTAAAATGCTCAGTTCTTGCCTTCCCTTAAACCTCACTTCTCCATAACATTAGTATGCATGTATTGTTCCCGCAATTTCTATTTTTCTGTGTAATTTGCTCCTACGCTTTTCTAAAGATCTCACGTCCAGTTATTTTACCTCTATTAAAATATTCAATGCCTCAAATACAGTTGGTTTATACTTGGATTTCCATTTTTAGCTACATTTTTTGGCAGCCACCAGAATTAAACCTAACAAGGCCTTACTATGCCTAGGCAATTCAGATAATGTATTCCAGTTCAAAAAATAATTTCCTTAGAAAAATTCTTTAGAGTCTGCTTGGGAGTATAAAAAATATCTCTTCAAACACTTCTAAGAAAAAATCCTAAATGTTACAGACTTTAGTTGAATATTTGGGAGCCATACATATATCCTCCCATTGTTTCCTTGTGAATTGCTTATCCAGTCTGTCTTTCTCTGATTGATTCCTAAAGTTATCATGCAATATTTTATAGGTCCTATTACTTATCCCTTTTTTAACAGCAACTTCTGTTTTCGATTTAGATAAAAACTCTATCAGTGCAGGTTTCATTAAATTATTTTTGTTGGAATAAAGTGGGCAGTAGTATTGCGTCTTAATGACCCCCACAGTTTTTTTCTACTTGGAGTACCAATATTAAAGTTTGATTAGTTGCACTTTTTTTGTCCTTTCTGATACCCAGTTCATATAATTATAGCAACTTTCCCTTATTTCAGTTATCCCTGGATGAAGCTTTTTTTCTTGTTGCAGATTTTTTTTTATGTTGGTGGGCTTATATTGATTTAAGTTATATTTTTGAGGAATGGAATAAGTCAGGAGGACAAAAAAATAGTAACCACGTATTCATATTTGTGTACCTGTGTTAAACACTGTGGTAAAACCAGTATCATAGAAACAGACTCATGGCCAGGGGCGGCTCGTGGCATAGGGCTGCCGGACTGCAGCCCCCTCAAAAATGAAAAAAGAAAGAAAAAGAAATGAAAAATAAAAAAAAATATTTTTTTAAAATTCGCGGACTTTGCGCATAGACCGAGTCCCGGCTTATCGGTCTATGCGCATGCTCAAGGCAGCCCGGCCGTCCCCATAGGGGGACACAAGGAGCGTCTGTGCACTTTTACAGTGCACAGACCCGCCAGGATTATGGGACGCGTCCGGACTGCAAGAGGAGCAGCAGGGACTCGGGACAGAGCCTTAGGGATCTCGTCGGCGTCGGGAAGGAGCATTGGGATCTCGCGGGTCTTCAGTATTGCGCGGGAAGGATGTATGTACGGACGTTTTCAGGTAAGGTGCCTTTTAATTTACAATGTTTATTGAGTTTGTGCTTTTTCTTTGTGTATGGTGCTTGTGCTTTACTGGAGTTTGTGTTTGTGTATGGTGCTTTACTGGAGAGAGTGTGTTTGTGTATGGTGCTTTACTGGAGAGAGTGTGTTTGTGTATGGTGCTTTACTGGAGAGAGTGTGTTTGTGTATGGTGCTTTACTGGAGAGTGTGTGTGTGTGTGTGTGTGTGTGTGTGTGTGTGTGTGTGTGTGTGTGTGTGTGTGTGTGTGTGTGTGTGTGTGAAAATGCCCCAGGTGCTTATGGTGGTGTGGTAGGGAATGCCTCAGTTGAACCCTGTACCCTGTATGCAGGTGTTAAAGACTTGAGTTCCCTACCCACCACCATTTGTAAAAAAATTTCAGATTTTTACCTCATATTCGATCTGATCTGTTCCTCATAATATCTGTGGTTTGTAAATGTTGCAATGCTTGATATTTGATGGTGTAGTAGTAGCATTGTTGCCTCACAGCTGCAGGTTCTTGGGTTTGATTCTTGGCTGGGGTTCCTTCTTTGTGGGGTCTGTATCTTCTCCCTGTGTTTGTGTGGGTTTGCTTTTGTGCCCTCCCATGTTACAAAGACATGTCTGCATTATTTCTTCCTGGGCCTCTGCTGAAAATTTGTTTATTTGTTCCAAGTCAGACTGTCCTGATTAAAAATGTTAAATAAAATTGATAGGCATTTGAATTTCAGACTTAAGGGTTTCTGAATGTTTAATTCCTTGCGTATTTGATGGTGCAGTGGTAGTATTGTTGCCTCACAGCTATAGGTTTTCTGGTTTGATTCTTGGTTGGGGTGGCTTCTGTGTGGAGTCTGCATCTCCTCCATGTGTTTGTGTGGATTTGCTCTGGTGCCCTGCCATTTTACAAAGACGTGTCTGCAGTTTTAATCCCTGCTGAAAATTGGTTTTGTTCTGTCCGCAGTAAAATTGACAGGCATTTGAATTTCAGACTTCAGGTTTCTGAATGTTTAATTCCTTGCATAATTGATGGTGCGGTGGTAGTATTGTTGCCTCACAGCTATAGGTTTTCTGGTTTGATTCTTGGTTGGGGTGGCTTCTGTTTGGAGTCTGCATCTCCTGCCTGTGTTTGTGTGGATTTGCTCTGGTGCCCTGCCATTTTACAAAGATGTGTCTGCAGTTTTAATCCCTGCGTCTCTGCTGAAAATTGTTTTTGTTCTGTCCGCAGTAAAATTGACAGGCATTTGAATTTCAGACTTCAGGTTTCTGAATGTTTAATTCCTTGTATAATTGATGGTGCAGTGAAAGTATTGTTACCTCACAACTATAGGTTTTCTGGTTTGATTCTTGGTTGGGGTGGCTTCTGTCTGCATCTCCTCCCTGTATTTGTGTGGATTTGCTCTGGTGCCCTGCCATTTTGCAAAGACGTGTCTGCAGTATTAATCCCTGCATCTCTAATTGTTTTTGTTCTGTCCGCAGTAAAATTGACAGGCATTTGAATTTCAGACTTCAGGTTTCTGAATGTTTAATTCCTTGCAGATTTGATGGTGCAGTGGTAGTATTGTTGCCTCACATGTATAGGTTTTCTGGTTTGATTCTTGGTTGGGGTGGCTTCTGTGTGGAGTCTGCATCTCCTCCATGTGTTTGTGTGGATTTGCTCTGGTGCCCTGCCATTTTACAAAGACGTGTCTGCAGTTTTAATCCCTGCTGAAAATTGGTTTTGTTCTGTCCGCAGTAAAATTGACAGGCATTTGAATTTCAGACTTCAGGTTTCTGAATGTTTAATTCCTTGCATAATTGATGGTGCGGTGGTAGTATTGTTGCCTCACAGCTATAGGTTTTCTGGTTTGATTCTTGGTTGGGGTGGCTTCTGTTTGGAGTCTGCATCTCCTGCCTGTGTTTGTGTGGATTTGCTCTGGTGCCCTGCCATTTTACAAAGATGTGTCTGCAGTTTTAATCCCTCGTCTCTGCTGAAAATTGTTTTTGTTCTGTCCGCAGTAAAATTGACAGGCATTTGAATTTCAGACTTCAGGTTTCTGAATGTTTAATTCCTTGTATAATTGATGGTGCAGTGATAGTATTGTTACCTCACAACTACAGGTTTTCTGGTTTGATTCTTGGTTGGGGTGGCTTCTGTCTGCATCTCCTCCCTGTATTTGTGTGGATTTGCTCTGGTGCCCTGCCATTTTGCAAAGACGTGTCTGCAGTATTAATCCCTGCATCTCTGCTGAAAATTGTTTTGTTCTGTCCGCAGTAAAATTGACAGGCATTTGAATTTCAGACTTCAGGTTTCTGAATGTTTAATTCCTTGCAGATTTGATGGTGCAGTGGTAGTATTGTTGCCTCACAGCTATAGGTTTTCTGGTTTGATTCTTGGTTGGGGTGGCTTCTGTGTGGAGTCTGCATCTCCTCCATGTGTTTGTGTGGATTTGCTCTGGTGCCCTGCCATTTTACAAAGACGTGTCTGCAGTTTTAATCCCTGCTGAAAATTGGTTTTGTTCTGTCCGCAGTAAAATTGACAGGCATTTGAATTTCAGACTTCAGGTTTCTGAATGTTTAATTCCTTGCATAATTGATGGTGCGGTGGTAGTATTGTTGCCTCACAGCTATAGGTTTTCTGGTTTGATTCTTGGTTGGGGTGGCTTCTGTTTGGAGTCTGCATCTCCTGCCTGTGTTTGTGTGGATTTGCTCTGGTGCCCTGCCATTTTACAAAGATGTGTCTGCAGTTTTAATCCCTCGTCTCTGCTGAAAATTGTTTTGTTCTGTCCGCAGTAAAATTGACAGGCATTTGAATTTCAGACTTCAGGTTTCTGAATGTTTAATTCCTTGTATAATTGATGGTGCAGTTATAGTATTGTTACCTCACAACTATAGGTTTTCTGGTTTGATTCTTGGTTGGGGTGGCTTCTGTGTGGAGTCTGCATCTCCTCCATGTGTTTGTGTGGATTTGCTCTGGTGCCCTGCCATTTTACAAAGACGTGTCTGCAGTTTTAATCCCTGCTGAAAATTGGTTTTGTTCTGTCCGCAGTAAAATTGACAGGCATTTGAATTTCAGACTTCAGGTTTCTGAATGTTTAATTCCTTGCATAATTGATGGTGCGGTGGTAGTATTGTTGCCTCACAGCTATAGGTTTTCTGGTTTGATTCTTGGTTGGGGTGGCTTCTGTTTGGAGTCTGCATCTCCTGCCTGTGTTTGTGTGGATTTGCTCTGATGCCCTGCCATTTTACAAAGACGTGTCTGCAGTATTAATCCCTGCGCCTCTGCTGAAAATTGTTTTTGTTCTGTCCGCAGTAGAATTGACCGGCATTTGAATTTCAAACTTCATGTTCTTCAGAATACATAGTAGCACAACCTTTTTTCTAGCAATTTTCTAAGTTTATAAGATGAATATTTTAAATTTGTCCCTATTTTTGGGACTGTATTCCCCATTATTGGCTTCGGCCCAGGTTTTTGTGCTAAGGTTGACAGCTATGGCAAGAACTGAATTCACTGAATATGGACTGTAGAATTGTGCATATTTACTGATAAAGGTGCACTGTAGAATTGTGCATATTTACTGATAATGGTGGACTGTAGAATTGTGCATATTTACTAATAATGGTGGACTGTGGAATTGTGCATATTTACTAATAATGGTGGACTGTAGAATTGTGTATATTTACTAATAATGGTGGACTGTGGAAGTCTGAGTAGACTTTTTATGATAAATGTTCTCAACTGGGCAGTTTTGCCATTATGGGTGCATATGTTTTGTTTCATTGCTTACTGGAAAAATGTTCAAAACAAATTTAAAACACCCTCTAACAAGTGTACTGTATTGTACAAGGAATATAATTTTAGTACAATGAGGAAGGTGTATCAAAGAGCACATGTATGTTTCATATGCAAGGGCCTATGATTCAAAACAGCCCAAAATTAATCTTTATCTGCCACTGGCAAAATGTATTTTCTTTGAATGTGGGTTTCAATGCTGTTTCAATGAATGTGAGTTTCAAGGGCAGAGAAGTTTTAATGCTAAGTTTTCATTGTGAGACTGCATTGCTTTGTTTAACAGATTACTTAATGTTTGTGCTGTAAAATACAAAATAAAACTTTCAAATGAAGTCCAATCATTGAAGTAAAGCAGTATGCACATTAGTGTTTATGGTAAATGGAGTGAAATAGCCAAGTAATGGTTAATTGGAATGGCTGCAGAGGCTCCAGTTCAACCATTATTTTGTCAGGGGAAGTGCAGCAAACTCAGACAGGCCCAGCTGAACTATACCTCCCAACTGTCCAGATTTTCAAAGAATGAATAGATTTTTGCTTCTTATTTTTGGTTTGTTGTTCATAAAATTTGTAGTTTTAATTCCTAAATGATTTGCCAGAAGTCACTAAATAATAAGTTTCAGACTTCATAACCTTCATAAAAATGCATGTTAAAGTAAGAGCCGTTCTATCAACTGTCTCAATTTATACAAGAGCAATTTTAGTACTGTTTATATGTGCCCCAATATATTTGGCCTTGTTCAGATTTACTGCATTAACAGGTTGAGAGGTACATGCAAATAAATTGCTTTATAGAATTAGGCATAGCCAACCTCTCAACTGTCCCCAATTTTTGGCTCAAAATGTTGCTCTTCCCCTAATAATCCCTCCATAAAATAGCAATTTTGGAAGAAAACATGGAGGGTTTACAATTAAGAAATAACTGTAATAATCAAAGTTATAGATTACTTGAAATGCATGTAGATTCTTTTATTTTGTCAGCTGCTCAAGGTAGCAGTACTAATATTAAAGTGTCCCTTCTTTGACAGGTAGAAGCTGTATTGTGTGTCTATTTTATATTTTTGCATCACATTTTTGGTCCATTTTTCATAAAATTGTGTTTTTGGCAAATTAGTGACAAATCACTAAAGACTGAAGTTAGAAAATGACAGACATTTGAGTTTCAGATTTTATACCCTTCAGAAAATTCATACTAATGCAAGACCTATTCTATTATCTTTCTAAGTTTATTAGAGCAATATTTAAAAATTGTCCTTCTTGTTGTGCCTTTGTCCCACTTCTGTGTATGGCTTTGTCCAGATTTCTTGCTCTTGAAGTTGAGAGGTATGACAAATGTGTCAGGGCCATCACAGTCAGCCAGAGAGATTTCAAATTGTGACATGCTTGTTGCACCCCACTCCCCATGTAGTGACTCTGGATGTGTCCAAGCAAGGCAAGGAGTAGTTGTATCTACCTTGGATGGGGAGGACACACTGCATAAGTACTACAGTGGCTTTTCATCTGTCCTTGATTTTGCAGAATGGTCTGGTTTCTGTCATATTTTTGTACTGTTGATTTATGCTTATTACTCAAAGTGCCTGTTGCTCTGTGTTTAAGTAGCAATGCTTTAATGACCATAAGGTAAGCTTGTCTGACATCGTAAGATTCAAGTAAGCTTTAATAAGCATACTGTTAAAGAATTGCCAACATTGAAAGCCTTTCTGTTGTTGCCATGCAGAGAATACTTGACTAGATAATGTATAAGCCTTGGGTATTAAAGGACAGGATTCCATTATTTTAAAAGCTCATTACACTTGTTGGAGACTTCCAGTCATCTCTACAGGCTTTACCCGTAAACTAAACAGAATGCCAATCATGTGTGGTCCATAACCTGTACAGTAATCCTTTAAGCAATGTATCTTGAGCTTGTTTCTTGTTTGCTTTTCATTTTTACTTTTATCATGTTTTCCCCATGAAACGTTGTCAGGCAGCAGGTCTTTTTGGATAAGAAACATTTTTACAAGTGGGGCATCACATAGATTTCTACTTTCAGCATGTTGCTTGGTACTTTAATAAAGCTGAATATATTATAATTAGAACTGCAGTGCAAGGAGAAGTAGTTTGAGTTGAGTGCTTCTGGTTTTGCTTATACTTGATTTTGACTGGCGTTCCAGTAATGTATTTAAAAAGTAATTTATTTTTTCATGCCTCACAACCTTTTGTTTCCATCTAGATATTAAGTAAGCTGTCATGCAGCCAATGCATTGAAATATTTTTATTCTTCTACACTTATTTTTGTCTTGATTGGACTTTCATAATGATGGTTTGCCACCCAGGGCAGCGTATTTAATTAAAGTTAGTTTTTTTGTGGTTTTGTGCATAGCTCCTCCCCTTTATGGTTGACCACACCCCTTCCCTTTGACCCCGCCCATTCAGCGTCTCCTGCAGCCCCCCTGTGATTTGAAGTCACCAGCCGCCACTGCTCATGGCATGTAGGGATAGCATTACCCAATTACTATACCCATTCCATACCTGCTGAATAAACTGCATTGCTCATCCAACTTAGTTTTCCACCCTTAATATGCATACTTTGTGTCGTAACTATACATTCTAAAATTCTTTCATCTTTGAACCATCTCAGGCAAGCTATTCACTCTTCCACCCCTTCTGTGAATAACTGTTTCCTCTACCCATTCACATTGTGTCCTTTGCTGTCATACATTTAATTTTGAAAGTTGTTGTAGCTGTGGGCTCTATCTAGTCCCTTGAGGTAGCTGCCCATATCTCCCTACTTTCTTCCCAGCACTGCACATTACTGTATTCACCCATTGTGTGTAGCATTGACAATATGCTGTATCTTGTCTGTATCATTTTAAAGATATAAAGTTAGAAACTTACAATACACATTTTGCTTTAAACTGGACACTGCCAGTAGAGAGTATATAATTGCTGTATTGCTTGCCTGCTAATTTCCTGAGAGACATTTTTACTAAGCAGTATGCTTTGTTGTGTTAGAGTGCACACATCGAATGTGTTAGCCTTCTGCATGTGTGCACAGTCATACAAGGGGTATCCTTACATGCTTCATATCTCTCTTCTCACTGCAGAATACAATACACTAACAGTCATTCTGATGCACACAAAAGTTCAGTTGACAATCACTGCTTTCAAAGTGCAGAATTCTTCTATTTATTGTTAGTTTTGTAAAAGCTTGAGTGTGTTCAGCAGTGCTGCTGTCAATGTAATCACCAGCTAAATTAGCTGACAGGTGTAAATGTGATCAGTAAATGATACCTCATAGTTCCAAGCATTGTTTATTTTATCTTAGTGCTGACTGTAATATGCTATGATTTTATAGGCTGTTAAGGCTTATGTCCTCAAAATGAAGTCGGGTATTAGGGAAAATGGAAGAAGTGAATAAAATGGAAGAAGTGAATAAAAGACAAGCTTTGAAGGAAAGCATTGTGACTTAAAGATGATGTTTAGTTGCAGAAAATTTGAACAAATGCACTTTTGACTGAAAAAAGAGTGGTTGAAACAGTATTCAGCCAAATGGAAATAAAGAATGTTCATGGATGTTTACCCTTTACTCTCAATAGTACAGGTTGCTGATTACCCTGCAGCTAATGTAATCAACTTCAGGCCTGGTAGATTTGGCCTTTGTTTGCTGTATTTATTAATCCAGACATATGTCAAAGGGAGGTAGGTAAAAAAAGAACAGAGAGGGCTTTATTTGTATGGACATATAACTATGAATGCTCAGCCATTCACATCCAAAACCAGTAAAGCAGTTTCACTTTTTGGGGGTGTTGCTGGGAGAAAAGTCCTGCAACCCATCCATTCCACATGCAAGGTTCTATACCCATACATCCAGAACTTCACACACAGTAAGCAAGCCTGGTATTGTCAAAAGTCAAAGAAAGTAAAGCTTCTTATCCAAACAGTGTCTGGTTGAAAAAAAAAAACACAGTATGTAACAGCCTTGCATTCTTCTACATCAGAGATGCACCTTATCTGTTTCTTGCATATTTATTTCACCTTTAATGATTCTGCACATTTATACTTTCATTGTAGACTCTGTTAGAATGTGGTCATGGACTTCAGAGAACATAATATTATAAGCTAAAGGTATCCATCATGCTGTCAGTTTAAAATTTCTGAAAGACAACCGGAGCAGATTGTGTTCTATGAGTAGCAAATCAACTTTTGTATTACTTCATTACATCATGTCTCACTGGAGAATCCCTTGGATAGACCTGTTTGTAACACCAGAAAATGCTAAAGGTTTGATCAGATTTCTTCTTCTGTACCACAGTATGGAAAATTAATTTTTTTTCCTTCTTTTTGGACCTAATTAAAGTTTGTGTACACACAGATGTTCTTTGTGTTTCACTGTTCCAGTCATTACATTTGGGTTATCTGCTTGCAGTAGCCCTCAGTCGGCCTGATTAACAAAGTCTTGGGTCGGTTGCTGTCCCTTCTACCATGACGTCAGGTCGTCATGAGCATAAAACATGCAGCCGACGCCATTACATCAGTCTTTCTTGCCGTGTGGTAGCAGAAGCAGTTCGCAAGTGCCAGTCAGCCGACTCCTGAAATTTTCGTTTTTGAGTTTCAGAACCGAAGTCTTCAACTAAAGCTAAGTACCCTGTTGGGAAACATTTTCCTACTCCTTACCAATGTCAGTAAAAGTTAATAATTGCATTACTTGTGGAAAGCAAATACCTCACAAAGATTTTCATTCATACTGTATTCTTTCCCTAGGCCCTGACCATGACATACCTTGCTGTCGGTTTTGTGCTTTATTTAATCAGCGCACTGTCCGTCATCTGTATATTTTTGCTTCTAAATATTTCGATTCTCTGTTTAATTATCCAAAAATGTCGTCTGTTAGCCATACGACTACCGGGATTCTGAAAAAATGCAAAGATAAAGACAGAGACCGCCGAGGTCCAGAGCTGCCAACGACACTTCTCCTAAGGTAGTCGCCAGTTTGCCGGTACTCAGTGAGGCGCATTCGCAGCCCCTGATACCCACTACTTCTGACTCGCAGGCCTCTACTGAGACCCATTCAGAGTCCGGTATGCCACGAGATGCTTCAACTGTGGAACCTGCGGATGTCTCTACCTTGGATGGATCCGGAGCCACTGTGCAGGCACCGGCTTCTGAGGGTGTATTCAGGCCTATGGACTTGCATATTAAACCGACCCCTCCTTCTTCATTTAGGCCAAAATCTCAAATCATGCCTAAGAAACCAATGCCCAGGCCACGTGCTCAGGCCTCTGTGCCTAAAAGCAAATGATAAAAATGGCTGAAGATCTTATAACTCTAATCAGGGGAAGCCAACCTTCCCCTTTCTAAGAGACCTAGGACTGAAGTTGTTTATGAATCTTCTGAACAGGATTCAGATTTTTCTGATACTTCTGATGATCTGGATTTGCTCTTATCTACTTATGAGGATACTGATGCAGAGGACTCTATTCCCTCTGCTTCCCCTCCAGAGCATTTTTCTTTTGACGTAACCTTGCATATGTTAAGGGAGCATTTTCACTGGGAAAGCCAGGATTTTTCTGATTCAAAAAAGAGGCTTAGGGATTTCTTACTCCTGCCTCAGCATAGGCCTTTAGCTATACCTCCTGTACTAGATATTGTTGATGATGCCTTTTCAGAATCTAGTTTGGCCCCTGATTCTTTGCCTCCTGCTCCCAGAAAACCTGACAGATATTACAGGGTTCCTGATTCTCACAAGTTCCTTTTTAAAAATCCTACTGCGGATCCATAGATTATTTCACAGGGACCAAAGGGCATTAAGGCTTCTACTGCTAAAAATCCTACCCCCCCTGATAGAGACTCCAGGGTGCTGGATAGATGGGGTAAGAAAGTTTACACTTCTGCATCCTTGACCATTAGGGCTTTAAACTGCTAGTTTCATATGTTAAAGTATCAACAACATGTTATTGGATTGCTTAAACAGAAAATGATGTTGATTCCTGACTCTGCTAAAAATAAAGAATTACAGGATTTAATGCATTCTGCTGAACAGATTGGAAAACATACTTTGCAATGTGGATTTGATTCATTAGAGGCCTCTTGCAGGGCTGCTGTTACTGGGTCTGTGCTCAGAAGGCATGCTTGGCTTAAGGAGCAATCTTTGCCTGATCATGTTAAAGCTAAATTGTTGGATGCTGCCTTAAATCAAGACTGCCTGTTTGGCAACAAGACTGAGGAAGTTCTTAAAAAGATGGAAGATAAAGCTAAATCTATGCAAACTGTTAAATATTTCTTACAAGTTCAGCCTCCTAGATTTAGTAGGCACTGGCCCTCAAAAAATTGGTCTTTTCCAGCCCCTTCCAGGTCTTCTCAAGCCAAACCCAGACAGCAGAAACCCCAGGTTTCAGTCTTAAGGGACACACAAGACTAGGCAGTGGGGGATTTCCGCACCCAAATTTGGGAGTAGTAAGACTCCCCCTATGGAAAACTGTCTCAATGACTTGCTTTTAAAACTTCCAAGCACTTCCCAACTGAATGCTCCTTTAGGCGGGAAGACTGGTCTGCAGCCAAAAACTGGTAACTCATTACCCAGGACAAATGGGTTTTAAATATAGTGTCCCAAGGGTACAGATTTCATTTCCACACATTACCAACACCAAGCGGGTGGCCCGATCTACCCCCAAATCAGTGGACAGAGGCCCAAAATAAAGTACTCTCTCTCTCTTAAACATGGGGGCTATTCAGTTGGTACCAGAAGAGGAAAAGGGACAAGGCTTCTATTCGAGACTTTTCCTGGTACCCAGAAAAGGCAATACATGGCGTCCTATCCTGGACCCTTCTATTCTAAACACCTTTCTGGTGATTCCAAAATTCAAGATGCTGACTCTTCACCAGCTGCTTCCTATGCTAGGTAAGGATGCATGGTTGGCAACACTAGACTTAGAAGCATACCTGCACATCCCTATCAGGGAGTCTTGCAGAAGATACCTACCATTCAGAGCAGGCTACATGCACTATCAGTTCTCTGCAGTGCCCTTTGGCTTATCTACTGCGCCCAGGGTATTCACAAAGTGCCTAGCTCCAGTCATTGCATTTTGCAGGCAAAGAAATATTCAAATATACCCATACCTGGACGATTGTCTAATTCAGGCAGAAAGCAAGGAGATTCTTTTGAATCATCTGGCCTTTGTTCAAAGAGTACTGACTTGTCTGGGCTTCACTATAAACGAAAAGAAATCACACCTGGTACCCTGTCAACAAAGTATATTCCTGGGAGCAAGCTTGAATACAACTTCCCAGATGGCTTTCCTCAACACAAGAGAAACATTCATTTGACAACTTACTTCAAACAAGTAGCCACAAAAACCCAGCTATCTCCAAGGCAAATACTGCAAGCCTTGGGGTTCATGGCCTCCTGCATTCTTCTAATTCCATATGCAAGGCTGCATATGAAGAAACTACAATGGTATCGCAAAAGCCTATGGTGTCAACATTCACAGGATCTAGAAACAAGGATTCCTATCATACCTTGCCTACACCTAGAGTTCCTTTGGTGAGTAGAGGCCTGCCACCAAAACAGGGGACTACCATTCACATTACCCCCTGCCGCTCAAATCTTAACAAGAGACACATCAGTCTATGCATGGGGGGCTCACCTGGCAGGGAAGTGCATTCAGGGCAAATGGAACCCGAGTCAAATGCACCTGCACATAAATCAAAAGGAAATGTTAGCTGTACAGAATGCTCTGACAGCCTTCAAGGACCACATTCTTCCAGTACAACTAATGGTAAAGACGGACAACACCACTGTCATGTGGTACATAAACAAGCAGGGGGGTACACATTCGTACCCCTTCTGCAGACTAGCCATGGCATTGTGGAACACAGCCTTAAGCTACCAGTGAATCTACAAGCTGAATTCCTGCCAGGAAAACTATATACACTGGCAGATGGACTAAGCAGAAACCTCATGGACCCACGAGTGGAAACTGGAACCAAGGATTTTCAACATGTTAACAAGCAAATGGGGGCGCACAGATATAGATCTGTTTGCCTCCCCCAAGAACCATCAACTTGACAAATTTTGCACAAGGATTCCCCACAAGCTAGCTTGGAAAGTGGATGCTCTATCCTTCAGCTGGAAAAAAAACTATCAGTTTATGCCTTTCCTCCTCTGCCACTGCTCTCTAAGTTACTACTAAAGATCAAACAGGACACGCCAAGGACGATTTTAATTGCACCAAACTGGCCTCGCCAACACTGGTACCCACTCTTGCGCAGTGTCACGCTTGGCTCCATGGCACATGCCTCAGATTCCTTCCCTGTTGTCTCAGCAGGAGAACCACATTCTGCACCCTCAGCTGCAAACCCTGAATCTAGCAGCCTAGCTAATTACCTAATCTCTCCTTTACCATCCCTCAGTAAATCAGTGATGGATATCATTTTAGAGGCAAGGAGGCCTAGTACTAGAAAATCTTATGCTGCAAAATTGAAAAGATTCTGTGCCTGGAACCAGTCTCAAGGAATGAACGCAGCAGTGCCCAATTTACCTCAGATTCTACAATACTTGACTGAGATGCTTCATAAGGGCTTGTCATTTTCCTCCATCAAAATTCATGTCTCGGCCATTTCAGCTCCTTATAGCACAGAGCCTCCCCTCTTCTCTCACCCACTGCTCAAGCAGTTCCTCAGAGGGGCCAAAAATTTAAGGCCACCCAGGAGAACTCCAACTCCAGCCTGTGATCTTAACTTTGTCTTGGAGAAACTCACTCTTCCTCCTTTCGAGCCAGCTGCTACTGCAGATTTAAATTTATTTTTCTGGAAAACAGCTTTCCTTTTAGCAATCACTTCTGCAAGAAGGGTATCTGAATTACAGGCCCCTATGGCAGTGGAACCTTTCATCATCTGTCATGCAGACAGGGTGTTCCTCAGAAACAATCCCTCCTTCATGCCCAAGGTGGTATCCAGTGTGGCTCTTAATTAGTCCATTCATTTGCCTACCTTCAAAAGACTGCAGACAGGAAATAAACAATCAGTAATTGTGTTCAGTAGTCTGACCAATAGAAACATTGGAACAAGCATTACGTGTCAATTTCTGTAGAACATCAGCTCTATGACTTTGCAAAAATGTGCATATAGTTAAAACATTGGGGGGCTTTTTGTTTATAAATATATAAATAAAATCTCACCTTTGCTGTGGCACCATTTGATTTATGGTTTGGAATATAAATGGAATTAAGAAAAAAATAAGAGAAGGTACTGACCTTTATTTATATTAGTAATGTAAAAGTAGTTATGTTACAGGAAGCATATTGGAATCATAGAGAACATAAAACTTTTGTAAAGAAAAGTTGTAAGGAAGGTTTCTTTGCTGGAATACATGGAGAAAGAAAGGGGTTTTAATATTATTTAAAATGGTATTGGGATAAAGATTGAGGAACAAATGAAGGACAGGCAGAGAAGATTTATACTGATGAAAGGTTGCTGGCAGTATGCTGCACTATATATTCCACCAAAAGCAGTGAGACAGGATATAAAGAATATAATGGGAGAAATTATAACCTTTCATCAAGGATGTAGCAGAAGATTGCAGTACTATAGGAAAAAAAAGATGTCTCTGGAGGCCAAGATACCGTAGAATAATGGCTGAGGGTGAATACTTTGAGAAATATATGCATGTATTTGGGCTTGTTTATCTAATGAAAATTAGGCAAAAACAAGTGGAAAGTAGACATTTTTCAGGGAAATATAGTGCGTGGGCAAGACAGATGTTACGTATTGAAAGAATAGTATAGCATGGTTCGAAGCATGAAAATACATCTGGTGAATAGTGTCAGGCCTTGCACCTACACAAATTAAGTTTTGTAAACAAATATATTATGATAAACACTGGAATTTTCTACTGTTCCTTCTGAAATGAAAGCGGTTTAATTATTGGGTAGTTTAACATGTTATTAGATATGAACCTAAGCAATAAATAACCTTGCAAAGAACTGGAATAATTGTAAAATGAAGATGAAAAATGTTGTCACAATTAAAGGAAATGGGAACTTGTGTAAAAGCGAGGCTAGATATCTAGAGGGCTTAAAAAGTATAACAGCAACTTGAAGAGTAATTGAAAGAAGCAAAAAAGTTTATTCAAGTGTGTTAAGGGGAAACACATGAATAAATACACTGCAATGGCTTTAAAACAACTTTTTGTATACACTAACCCAAGAGCAAAAAAATGTTGGCTCAACATTTGAGGTAATAAAAGGTTAAAAGGATGAGAAATAAAATCATAAATTAAGAGAATGGCAGGGTAGAAGTGAAGCCAGGAAAAATTATGACTGTAACGGGGGATTATTACATTACACTATATAAGCAAAATGCAGTGGTTGAGAGTGATATACAGGAAATGGTAACATATTTCAATTACTTTATTGGTTAGCAGTAGAAAGAGGGGTATTAACATAAAAAAAAAGAAAATTAAAATTTAAAGAAGTAAGGAGTAAACTAGAGTGCAGTGAGACCGCTGGTAGTGATATAATTCCAGTAAAAGTATGGAAAAAGAAACAGCAGGAGATAAATCTGGTTAGTGCTTTTTAAAAAAATATATATTTTCTGGGTAGGGATGTGCCTTGGAAAAAATCAGATGCAGTAATTATACCAAAGGAGGAAAAAGATCTCCCATGATCCAGGATAGGGTCATACAGACCTATTTTGATTCTGAATCATGATTACAAAGTGTTTATTACACTTTTGGCAAAAGAATGGCAAATATATTGCCATGAATAATAGACCTGGATCAGTATGGATTTATAGAAGGTAAGCAAACATTTGACGATATTAACAGATCCCTTATAACTCAAAAGGATGTATTGGACAATAATATATTACTTTATAATGTGTTTGGATGCTGTCAAAGCATTTGATGGAGTGAATTGTGAATTTATGAAGAGATCCTGGAAGGCATTTGGATTTCAACAGAGATGAACAACATTAATATTTAATGTCTACAGAGGAGCTCAAGCTAAGGTGACGTGTTTAGCCTTATAAGAACTAGGCAAGAGGTGTGAGCTCTCACCATTATTCTTTTCTTTATATTTAGACCTATTAGCCATGGACACAAGACAACGAAACATAATTGGATATGCATTTAGAAACATTAATGAGAAAATAGCCCTTTTTTGAAGATGATATATATGTTACTAATTCAGAACATGTTCTCAAAGTTATATTTGATAAATGCTTTATAATAGTATAGCAGGATATAAAGTAAATGAAGCAAAACCAATGGCTATAGAAATTAACTCTGCCCCAGTATATGAGCTGGTATGAAACTGACCCTTTTTTAGGGTTATGACAGGAAAAGATACTTGGAGATTTGGTTAAAAAGGCATGATGAGTAAGCCGTTAAGGAAATGTGGAAAGAAACTACTCAGCCCTCATTAGGCCTGTCATTGAGTATACCACCTCCTTTGCCATGTATCTGTCCAGACACATGCAACAACTAGAACACCCACATAGATACCTTACTGAAAGGGTACATGGCCTAGCCAATATATCCTGCATGGACTGACTCGAAGCCCTATCACGATACACTGTATTCTACAGACTGTTAACAGGTGACCTGTGTCTGGCATACAAAGCATTGTCTGACCCAGTACTAATGGATTTACTGCACATCAGCAAGTCAAATACCACTAGAAATACTTAGTCCAGGGATCTAATCCTCTTTTTAAATGTCAACAGAATAGTTTGGAAGGATAGGTACATCTCGCAGAAGATACCACTGCTCTGGAACAGATGCCCCCATCCACGTAAAACAAAACTTATCCCTCTGCATATACAAGCACAACTTGGATCTATGGATGGGAAACAGCAAATTTACCCCAGCACTGCCCCTGTACTACTAATGGACCAAAATGCATTTTCCCATCCATAGGCCCCCTCAGGTTATCTGTGGTATGACTCTTGTTATTTTTACTTATGGTTTAAAATGACCCACAAGAGCAAGTAGCTTAGTACTTACTATGAACATATGAAATATTTTAAGTAAAACAAAAGTATGGAAATTCTTAGTTGTAGACGTTGATAATGACATGCCAATTAAAATGTTTATGGTCCTATTGGGTCTTTATGTATGTGAGGCTTACATGTATCAACTAAAAGACCAGATATGGAAGAATATGAAAAAGGAAATTAAAGCGTTTCTTTAGGATAACAAAAGGAAAAGCATGTAAAGGGGGAAAAACTAAAACTGACAAAGATTTGCAGGTATGCCATAACATCATACTACTTTGATAAATCTGTTGATTCAAGATATGGACTATATGCCCGATGGAAGTACATGATTAGCATAGTGGCTAATAACACAACAACAGAATCACATGTGGACATTTGGGCAAATCTGGGAAATTAATATAAATATCATTATATACAGCTGTATATACATAGAAATATTAAGGAAGTCTTTATGTTGAAGGAAGTTAGACTCTGAAAAAAATAGAATAACACCATTAGGTTTTACACACACACACACACACACACACACACATATATATATATATATATAGATATATATATATATATATATATATATATATATATATATATACATATATATATACATTTGTGTGTGTGTGTAGATATAGATATATACCGACAGTTTTGCAGTAAAAAAAAATGTTATTAACTCCAACTGAAAAATTATACTGGAAAGTTTTGAACTTTCCAACATTTTAGGTGATCACCCTTTGTTAGTGTATTAAAAAAAATCATCTAACCTCAAAACATTGTTCAAAGATAATCCCAACAGGGACAGTAAATATTCTGGCAACTCAGCTAACACATTCAGTTTTGCCAACTGTAAACAATGTAGATTCATGAGTAATGTAAATTTAGTTCATTTTGAACACCTAAATCTTACCATCACTTTGAGAAGTAGGTATACTTGCTGTAGTTCTATCATAGTCTATCTAGCTTTGTGTTCTACTTGTTCTCCATTCTATGTTGGCAAAACTACTAGATAATTATGTTTCAGTTAGAGAACGTCTTCAGGCCATCAAACAAAAAGACATTTTAAATGCTTTAACCAGGCATAGTTTAGAATGTAATCACTTCAGGAAATTTCAATTCTTTGTTCTTGAACAGACCAGTTTAGAAAGATACACTAATGGTAATAATTTTTTAGAAGCCAGGGAACTGAAATGGCAGATTGAGTTACGTGCTGATAAGTTCCCTGGCCTTAATGAAAGCCTTAATATTAAGTGTTTACTAAAACTCAGATTAGTGTATTAATTTTTTGTAATTTGTTGTATTTTTAACTAATTCTTATGTATTTATCAAATGTATTTTTAGATAGAACATTTTAAACATTTATTAATGTTTTCCAACATGGTTGACTTCTAATTCTTTAACTGTGTGACTTAGTTTTGTAAAAGTTTTAATCACGTGATAAGTTACTTCTCTGGTTTTACATTTCATTGGTTGATTTCGATTTTTTGGTGGGATATTGTTATTAAAGTTGGTTTTAACAGAGTGGAGCTATTTTGATGAAGTTCCACATTAATAAAGTGTTGGGATGAAAATACTAAGTTAAGTCTCCGATCTTATGTTGTCCACTTCATTAATTTGTGGGTATTGGTTCTGATCCTTTGAACCGATCAGTCACTTTTTTACAGCGTAAGCTTCGTGACTTGAGCTCCTCCATATGCCTATAATACCCTACTCTCCCAATGTACCTCAGATCTTGTTTGTGGCACTTAGCTTCAGCATCATATTCACCTGGCTCTTGAGCTTCCTTCAGTGGAAGTTAGTTGTGAGTGACTTTTCTTTTATATTCTTTCTCTTTCTTCCTCTTCTGTTAAAACTTGTAATTTGCAGTAGTTGCTTTTCTAGTTTAACCTTAGTTTAATCCTTTCTCTTTTAGTTGGGTTTCTCTGCAGCTAGTCCTCTCTCTCTGTCTCCCTCTCCTTTTCCTTAAAAAAAAATTCTTCTTTCTCCTTATTTTTTCTTTTCTTTTTTTCTTCAATATATATATTTTTTATTTTTCAATTAAAATGACATTTACATAATATTTTTAAATATCATTTTAAACAACTATATGCAATATTTACAGTAGCCTGACTTTCAGTTATATACACTGCATGTTATTAAATATAGAATTAACAGATCAGTTATCAGAGATACAATATTGATTATTGCAGAGTGTCCAACAAAGATATAACTTTCTTCCAAGGATTATTTACCAATGGTCTGGGATAGATTCATAGTTCTTTGATTTTTATTTCCATCAATGCAGTTGTCTTCAGTAAAGTGTAGAATTCTTCCAAGGTCGGGGGTGTATTTGAATTCCACCTTCTGGTTACACATTTCCTAGATATAGCAAATATTGTCCATAACAAATACATATTTGTCTTATTCAGGTAGGGACCTTCATTTACATTTAGTATTATCAATATTTTAGTTAAGGTAAATGATTCATTAAATAAAGCTTGTAAAAAATTGATTCCATTCCAGTATGATTTAATTTTATTATAGTCATAAAAAATATGAATCCGGTCTGCTTTGACTTTTCACACCTCCAGCAAAAACCATTTTTAGTGGTACTGATCTTTTTAATTCTATCTGGTGTTAAAAATGCTCTATGTAAGTATTTCCAGTTAAATATTTTCCAGTACGGTGTGTTAGAGGTGTAATTAACTGACAGTAAGATGTTACTTTTAATTTTTTCTGTTAACTGCAATGACTGACCTTTTGTTAAGAACTGCCAGTATGATGGTTTGGGAATTGTTTTATATGTTATTAATGCTTTATATAGATTTGAAATGGAATTTTTCTTTTCACAACTATTATATATATAAATTCATACAGAAAACTTATTAGATTTTGAATATCTTTAAATGAGGAATTGTTAATTAATCTGCATAAATCTTGAGTGTACATTAGAATGCTTTGTAAAGTTAACCAGTCCTGTGTTGGAATATTGTAAGCAGTTTTTATCATATGTATATGTAAAACATTTAATTTATTTACACATTAAAACCAGCATAAGAATCCATTTTGTTCCCAGGAGGTTATTGTTTCCCTATATATTTTGTGAGGAAAGTTCTTAGTGATGGTAAATGGGGTTAAAAGGTCAAAGCAAAGTTTTAGATCTATGTTTGCATTGATAAGTTTCCTAAAGGAATTGGTGTAATGATTAATCAGTGTTGTTTTAGAAGGTTTTGTTATATTATATTGTATACTTATGCATAGTATGTACCAGGGTTTGTTTGATTTGTCTACTATTAAAATTTTTTTTAACAGATTAAATTCATTTGTTAATATAGCCGTTGTTAATTCTTTCCGGTTGGCAAAATAATTTGGGTTTATTCATTCTATTGTAGTTTTAAGCACAGGTGCTTTTACATATGTTTCAATTTCTGGGAAGTTCAATCCTCCTTGTTTCCAGGGTTTAATGTGATGAGTTAGAGCTACTCTATTCTTTTTTGGGATACCATAAAAATTTTATTAAACATGAGTTTATTTCTTTAAGAATGCATCTTTCAGAAATCAACTGTATTGCTAATGCTACCTATAGTATTTTTGGCAATAAGACAATTTTTATTAATTGCAATCTGTCTTCAAAAGTTAATATAATTTTGTTCCACTTTATATATTTTTATTGTTTCAATAATGTTTTTATAATTTATTAATATTGTTTCGTTTATATTTTTGCATAACACTATTTCTAAATAATTTAGTGTAAGTTTTTGTTTTCCTATGATGGATTTATCTGTAACTTGTAGGTCTTTTTTTTATTTAAAAATAGAAATTTTGATTTTGATCTATTAAAGTGTAGACCTGAAATCTTATAAAATTTATCCATTACTTCTTCTAGCTCTCCGAATGACTCTCTGGAGTTTGATAGGGTTAATAAAATATCACCAACAAAAAGCATTATTTTAGATATGTACTGGTCATAGACTTCTATTTCTTTTATTCTTGGATTATTGCGTATTATTTCTGCAAGTATTTCTATAGCCAAAGCAATTAAAATAGGAGAATGGGGGCATCCTTGTTTAGTACCTTTCATTATATGGATAGATTCTGAGGTGAAAGGACCTAATTTAATGTAGGCTAAGTTATTAATATATATTTTTTTTAGTTATAAGATGAAGGGAGGAGGAAATTCAAATAATGCTTAAGTTTTAAATATATATTCCCAGTTGAGGGAATCAAAGGCTTTTTCTATGTCTAATCCGATTACAAGTGTTTCTCTATCTTCTTTATTCACATAATCTATAAGATTAAGTATCCTTTCAATATTATCATGTGTGTGCCTGTTATATAAAAATCCAGTTTGATCATTATTAATTGTCTTTGAAAGTGGGATTTTCATTCTGTTAGCTAGAATTGACATGAATATTTTGTAATCATTATTCAGTAATGATATATGTCTGTATGAGGTGCAGAGGTCTGATGGTTTATTATCTTTTAGAATTGGTGTTATGAGAGAATATTTCCATGAGAGTGGTATTTTTGCTTCTGACTGGACTTGTAGCAAAGTTTTATGAAAAAGGGAGATTACTGTTGAAGGGAAGAGTTTGTAAATTTCCGTAATTATACCATCTATCCCTGGAGCTTTGTTAGATTTACTTTCTTTTATCTTGTCAGCAATTTCTTTGTAGGATATAGGTTTTTGTAGGTCTAGTTTTAAGTTTTCTGGAATTTTTTTTGTATTGATCAGGTTTGTATCTAAGTTTATTTGGTTGGTATCTAAATCTTCTTTTTTTGAAGTGTTCCATGTAATGGAGCCAAAATGCTTTAAGGATGTCTCCTATATCTGATACTTTCCCCCTTTCTTTTCATGATATATACTACTAATGTTATTTGCTTTAGATTGTATTTTAATTCTTGTAGATAAGTTATGTAGATATCTGGGGGAGGTGGCTAATCAGGTTTATTTTTAATTTTTCCAAGGCTAGACAAGTTTTGTGTGTTAGAATGGCATTATATTTTTATTTAATTCCTCTAGTTCTTTTTTGACTTTTGGACAGTTCTAATTTTTTTTTTTAGATTTTGCTGACAAGAGTCTGGTTTGCAAGTCTAATGATTCAGATTCCCACTCTCTAACTTTGTTTTTGTACCAACTAAGGATCTTACCAAATAAATGCGCTTTTAATGAGTCCCAAACCGTGACTCTACTGATTTCTGTTGTATTATTAATTTCAAGCAATAATTGTAGTTCTGACAACATCCAGGGTCTGAATTCTTTAATTTTCATGATATATGATGGAATGGTGGTTTCAGAAGCTTCTAAGGTACAATTAAAGTCTCCTCCCAGTATAAGATTTCCTTTATAATTGTTGAAAATAAAATCTAGGTGTTTTTTAACCATTCCTGGTCCAATTCCTGGGAACCAATATAGATTAGCTAAGGTCCATATTCTGTTAACAAATTTAATTATAACAAATGCTAGTAGATATTTTTTGTCTTCATATTTATAAATAACTTTTGGAGTGATTACGTTTTTCTTCCAGAGAATTGATACTCCTTTTGTCTTTGTTCTATAGGAGGATTGAGCTAAGACTGTATAGTCCTCAGGGTTCCAAATAAAGCTATCATTAGTCTTAAAAATGCATTTCCTGGAGAAATACTGCTTGTGCCTTATTTAGATTTAAATATATTATTAAGTTTGATCTTTTATTTGCATTATTTAAGCCATTAGTATTTAATGATAAGAATGTTAAATCCATTTCAAGTTATTGTTGGAAGAAACTTTTTGCTTCTTTTTTTTTTGATTGTAGTAGTTATACCATATTCTCTGATATCATTGCATTGGATGTTATTTTTATGTGTGTAAACTTGGGAGTGTAATTTAATGTTCTTTCTTCTTTAATATAAGTAGGGTAAAATTCTGGTCAGGCTTTAAAAAAGTACTTCTGTAAAACATTAATTCTAAAGTATTAAATACAGGTAAATATGAATTTCCCATTAAACCTGGAATGAAAGTCATTCCTAATCCAATAGATAAAGATAGATCTATTGTATTATCACTCATACCTTTAACCAACAATATCAACTGAGCTCCATATGTTAAATTATTATATGGAGAATTTTCTTAAAAGAGATATAACATTCTTTATTTTTGTATTATTGTTCTATAGTATTTTATATATTAGGATTGAATGTTAATGTAAACAATTATTATGTTGACTTAGAAAATATCCAATATTTAGTTACCCTTAAGAGATCCCAAACATGTCAGATATGTCTTTTTGGATAAATTAAATGCAACAGAGGAGCATACACTAAATAAGCCAACAACAAATAGATTATTACTAAAATAATTTGACTAAAAGGACTCTACAGGAGACAATGAGTGATTACCAATGAAATATGAATTTTACTGTAGGTGTACTGTCTTCCTTTACTTTCCCCCTCTTCAGCTCACCAACTTCATCTTACACTTACGAAAAGACATGGCTTATCAGTGGTATCCTGACTCTGAGTAGAGGTGCCCTACACTCTAGTGTGCAGTGCTTTTACATATTTATATATTTACAAAGCAGAGTCTAAGAATGAACTATGATCACCCTGACAATTCCCATCCTGCATAGGGCACCTCCTGCTTCCAGAATGGATAATCACATCAGGTCTAGAATGAATGTGAAGGTACCTATATGGTAATCAAAACTTACCTTAGGTAAGTATTAATCAAATAGTATTTAAAGCATCTTAGAGAGATCTTGGGGAAGTTAGAATACTCTTAAGCCTCTCCTCCCTTGACCAAAAATAGAGATTTCCCTTCCCTTTCTTTCCCTTGTTTTAAATCAGTACTAATAAAGGAAATTCAGCAAACATAGGTAAACAGAAATAACATTAGTAGTCCGTCTTGTACATGACTTGCAATCCATTAAACAATTCAGTGACCAACATCACTTTAGTAAACATTATAAAGACAAATTAGAAATAATTTCCTAGCTCTTTAAATTTTCTGATAAAGCAAAAAGTTAACAATAAGTTATTTTAACTAAAAGTATAAAGCATTTCAATTTTTCCTTGCACGTATACATTTCTACTTATATTGTAGTGTCAATAGCTGTCTTTGAAATCTGTACAGAACTTCACTTCTTCAAATCATTCCTTTTTCAATTCAGGTTTTGTTTTGTCAAAATGACAACAATATTTCAAGGGCACAATTAATATTTAGGCTGATGTTTCAAATAAATAACTTGTCTGTTACCAATTGAGTTAGTTTAGAATGTATGATTAGTGCAAATATAGCATGTTGCAAAAATATGTATTTTTTCATGTGTTCTAGAGACTGTCATATGCAAGTGACATAGATAAAATGTAGCATATATAGAGCAGATAGCATATGGATTCAGGTTGTTAAAGTAAATTCTGCTCATTAATCAGGCAGTTTCATTTAAATTCACAAGTAATTTGGGAACATTTCAGTTGAGTTTCCAGGGATGTGTAGTCCAATGTGAGTAATTGAGTCCACTTTTCCTCATAAACATATGTGACTATTCACTAAACTAAGCAGAGTCTAACATCTGTCTGATAATCATTATAAAGACAAAGAATAGCTCTTCAAACTTTCTGATATCGCAAAATGTTGACAGTAAGCTATTTTAACTGGAAAACTAAAATATTTCAATACTTCCTTGTGAATATACATTTTTACTGTAGTGTCAAGAACTGACTTTGAAATCTATGCATTACTTCACTTCTTTCAAGTCATTCATTTTACAGTTCACATTATATTTTGTCAAAATGTCAGTAGCATTTCAAGGGCACATTTAATATTTAAACTGATATTTTAAATGAATAGCTATCAGTTGCCAAGTGAGTTTGTACAGAGTGTGAGGTAACTGCAAAAACAACATGTTGCAAAAAGTAGTATGTATCTTTTCAAGTGCTCTAGAGACTATCAGTTTCAAGTAACATATAAAATGAAACGTTTACAGTGCAGACAGCTTGTGGAATCAGCATGTTAAAATGAGTAATACCTTTTAATCAAGCAGCTGCATTTCATTGCACATGTAGTTTGGGAACATTTCAGTTGTGTTTTCAGGAATATAAGGTAAAAACACAAGGCAGGACCACCAGGCTCAAAGAATTCAGTTAAATTTATTGTATATTCAACGGATAAGCGCTTTCACATGTAAAAACATGCTTCATCAGATCCAGGAATATGTAATCCTATGAGGATAAATCATAAAATATGTACAAATAGTCCTATTATGTATTTATTTTACCTTGTTTAGGTTGTTTTTCATTTTAATAACTAAACATTACTTTTTCTTATTATTTGTTATCTGTGATGCTAAATGCACTTTGCAGATTCACATTGTCCTTAGAAACTGCAGCAATTGTTTACTGTTGCTATGGCAACGCAAACAGAATGTGAAGAAAGCTTCACTTCTCTTAACCAACAGTACATTTCCCCCTCCTTTTTTATGTATTTGTTAATACTAAAAGGAAATAATTCAAAGGACATGAGTACATGAATGGAACATTTCAGAGTTAATCACGAACATGTCCCCAATCCCAATAAGCATAAGAGTGACTATCATTAATCTAATAAATATCTAATAAATATTAAAATAACAATTAATTAAGTTCACTGTTTCAGTTAGTCTACCTTAAAACTAGATTATTTTAGATTATAGATTATTTTAGACTATTATTTATCTATGTATGGATAGTGAGTCATTAAATATATACAGACTATATTAGTATAGAGACTTTAGAAAGGGAGACAAGATGCAGTTAAAATAAATAATGAGAAGAGAGAAAGAAAAGAGAAAATTAAGAGAAAATACACATATACTATGTATGTTGATTTACAGTATAAATATTTTATGTGCTGTATAACCCTTCTTCTGTGAAAGAAAAGTACCCTGTTTTACATATCTGAGGTAATGTGAAAACTCTCATGTGTCATCTATTTTAAAAAATATAGATAAAGATTTCAGTAGTTAGTTACCCTTGTTTTAAAATTCCAAGCAGTAAAATTGGTCCTTTAAAGTAATGTTAAAACAATTCATATCATAGTAGATGCTTTGAGAGATTTGGCTGTAACAGTATCAGTCTTTTGCTTTTTCTTTTTTACATCTGTCCAGACATTTGTTTCTTTTGTTCTCTCGAGAGAATGTGACATCCAATCCATATCTTCTGGTAAAGTAATCACATTATTAGTTTTAATAAATGAAGAGGCTTCCTCGAAGTCAATAAAAGTCCTCATCTTGTTGGCAGACAGTATTCTTATCTTAGCTGGATATGCAAGTTGTGCCTTGATGTTATTTTGTTTCAGAAACTTTATCATTGGCCACACTTTTTTCCTTTGTTCCATTATTCTAGAGGAATAGTCATTATCAAATCTTATCAGGGTCTGTTTATATTTTAGAGGTGCCTTCCTCCAAACGGATCTTAAAATCAGTTCCTTGTCCAGGTATGAAAGAAATTTGATAATTATTGACCTAGGAGGAGAGTTTGAGTTAGTGGCAGGTTTTCCAAGAGCTCTGTGTGCCCTTTCAATGCCAAAGGAAAATCATTCTTTTAAATTTAAAAAGTCAGGGATCCAGCTTGATAAAAAGGAAATAATATCCTCACCTTCTGTGTTTTCAGGTAATCCGAAAATCCTGATGTTATTTCTCCTCTCCCTATTTTCCAAGTCATCTACATTATTAACCAACCAAGTGTTTTGTTTAAGAAGCAGATTTTTCTGTGTTTCCTCTTCCTTAAGTCTGCTTTCTAAGTCATTTAGAGAAAACTTTATTCCTGTTATCCTTGTCTGGTGGTGGTGTAGCATTTCCTTGAGGGTGTCAGCCTGTTACTGCTTGTTTTAAGATTTTCCAGGTTCTCTTTAAAATCATCCATCTTAAAAGACAACTCCTGCAGGGTAGATGCCATCTGTTGTAGTTACTTCTTTAAGGCAGCATCCTGGTGAGAATTCTTTGAGTTGCTCATTTTAACAAGTGAATATATCTCCAAGCTTTTTGACAGGAAATTATTTGTAAAATTTCACCAAAGTTTCTAATTATGTAAATTAGACCTTTATCTATAAGATTTTAAACTTTGAAGAAAAAAAAAAGAATGTTTTTTTCTTGTCTTATTTAACTAGTTATATGGTGCTCTAAAATACTGCTGCTTTCAGTTAGCCATTCAGGCTCTGTTCCTCCCCCCCTATTTTTTTCTTTTCAATGTCTGAGAAACTCCAAGGTTTTAAGAGATGTGCTTCCTGTGAGCAGAAGATTCCCTTGTCTGGCACCCATAGGGAGTGTATTTATTACTTGGGGCCTTCTCATCTTGAGGCTCCTTGCGTGATTTATCAGGCCTTCCACCCCCAGGCTCTAATGGACAAAAAGAGTAAGCTGGTCCTTAAAGGCTTGATGCCTCCTTTTGCCATCCCGGAGGTACCATCAACATCAGGGGCTCAACCCTCTCCTACGAAGTCTAATAGCCTCTGAGAGAGAGCAGGAAGCGCTATCCCATGTGTTACTCTTCAGAGCCACCTAAAAAGGCTCCAAAGTTATTGGACCCGACTTGGTCAGCATGGAGCTCGGTTCTGACTTCTTCTCCTTCCCAGTCACTCTCTGTTGTCCCAGAATCGAGTGACTTGCCACTGGCTCCTCCTTTGTTGGTGCCCAGCTTGGCTCTGACAGTACAGGTTCCAAGACCTCATTCCCGATCTCTCAAGAGATCCTTGAGAACCCCCCCCAGCATCTTCCAGGTCTTCCCGAAGCCTTTCCTACAAGGATGTCGGCAGAATGATAAGGCAGTTCCTCGAGGCCCAGATTCAGATGGGGTTTGTTTCTGCTTTATCCACATTTAGATCCATGAGAGGTTTACTGTTCTGACCTTTGGCTCCTTCTTTGATCTGCCCCTCGGTTTCGCCAGGGGGCTCTGATGCCGAGGTGTTGGAACTGACAGAGATCTCCTCTTCTCCTCCAGCAGTTTCCCCGACCCACTGGCTTCAGTGCCAAGTGCGTCTTGGAGCCATGGCATCGAGGTCAGTTCTGGGGGGATAATGTGAACTCCAAAGCTTTTGGAGCCTTCTCTTCCCCTTGTAGGTTTTGTCTTTGATAGCTCAGCTCCAGCTCCCTCTTTGGAGCAGGAGGCTCAAGCTCTCCTTGAGGTGTTGGCTGTGGTGGCTTTGGCCCTGTTATGACAGCTCTATGTGGTTCCGAGTCCTTCAGCTTTCAAAGTGGTGGGGAGGGTTTTCTCTCATCCAAGGAGACCCCCTCGGCCACGGTACCTACCCCCACCCATACTGTTTTGGTGCCCGATGCCTCCGTTCTGTCACGTGGACAGCTGGTACCCCAAAGCTTCCACACTTTCCCCATGATTGAACCCCAGGTATCTTCCGATACCTCCCTGGAGCTTCCCACTGAGGAGGTCCCTCAGAAGAGGCTGTGTAAAAGGAAACACATTGATTCCCCTATGGAATCCGTTACCACAGACATGGATTTTAAGGAAGGGGGAGGGTCCCCAAATTCGCCACCCAGTGATGTCTCCTTTGGAGACATTTTAGAAATCCTGAGCCACAGGGGTGGTTGGTCCACCCAAAAACCCATCCTCGGAGAAATCTGTGTTGTGGAAGGCCTTTGGGTCTGGCCCATCTAATACCTGGGCCCCTGGCCGACCTGCTGATCCAACTGGTGTCTTCCAAGGCTTGGAAGGAATGAGACACATTAGAGCCGGTCTTGAAAAGAGCAGACAAGATTCTCAGTGTCCCCACAGATAAGTTGTTTTGGGCCGAGGGTATCTCTGTAGATGCCATGGTTGTTGTGGCAGCCACCAGGAAGGAGGTTGCCCAGGAGAACTCCTCTGTCCATCCCCGAATATAGAATCCCAGGCATTGGACAGACTTGGCAAGAGAGTTTATGCTACTTCCACATTCACGTTGAGGGCATTAAAAGTATTTGTCTCACTTTACAAGGCTACAAAAGGTACTTTCTAGCTGGACTCCTGGGTCCATGTCCGCTGAGGATCAGAAAACCTTTTCCTCTAGACTAGCTTCCTTACAGTCACTAGCCAGTGTGTCCATGAGGTTTATTTCTCACACTGCAGAGGGTAACTCAAGGGCTGCCGGTTTGGGCATTGCCATGAGGCATCATGCCTAGACGAGGCTGTGTGATTTTGCAGAGCCTTTCAAACAAGCCTTTATTAAAGCCCCCTTTGATGACTCCACCTTGTTTGGACCTACTGTTCGTGAGACTCTCTTCCAGAGTGAGGAAGACTGAAAGACCTTGTCTGCCTTCGGAATACATTTCTCTACCCTACAAAGGATCTTCTCCAGTAACCAGTGTAGGAGTAAGAAAATGTGGTTTCGAAAGTTGCATGGTCCTATTCAGGACACTCAGGGAGAATTTTCCACCCAAGGCAGAGGGGAGGAATAATCAAAATGGAAGAAACCGCCCACGCGGTTGAGAGAATCTGCAAAATCAGGCAGTGTGGGAAACCTTTCAGGACAAGCCCTTCCCGTGATCCTGAACAGTTGCCTGACTGTCCTGTTCTGGAGGCAGTCTGAGGGTGATTCTCCTTGCACCCAGAAGCCTGGGAGGCCATCATAAGTGACAATGGGGTGCTAAGGATCATATCCAGAGGATACTTCATTCCGTTTCTGGAAAGTTCCAAGAATAAATGATACATCCTCAGTGTTCCACCCAATCAGAGGGAGGATGTGGCCTACAAGATAGAAAAGCTTTTGAAAAAAAGAGTATCTAAGAGGTCTTCCCTGATCAAGTCATATTGGGCTTTTACTCCAGATTCTTTTTAGTATCCAAAAAGACAGGGGTCTTCAGACCTGTTCTGGATCTGACCTCTCTGAACAAATCGATAAAGCACACAAAGTTCAGGAGGGTCACATTCCAGTCCATCATGCCTTTCTTGAAGGCGGACAAATGGATGTGCTCTGTGGACCTGAAGGATGTATACTACTACATAAAAATGGACAGATGCTCCAGGCAGTTCCTATGTTTTGGGGTGGGAGCCAGCCATTACCAGTTCAGGTCACTCATGTTTGGTCTCACCACAGTGCCCAGGGTGCACACCAAATGCTTGGCAATGGTGACAGCACATATCAGACTGTAGGGCTACCATTTTTTTTCGTATCTGGACGACTGGCTTCTAAATGCTGCAACCAGGTATCTACTCATTTAAGCCAGAGACTACTTACTACAGCAAGCCCCAACTCTAGGAATAACTATCAACATGCAGAAATCCCAGTTGGATCCCGTTTAGGTCATAGATTTCATTGGACCTCATCTGAATACAAGGACATCCAGTGCCCAAACAGGGCTAATTGTTCTGTGGTTTTACATTATTTATGTGAGTTACTATCCTCTGGCGTTTCGTGCTCCTCTCTCAAGATTCATTTGTCAGCCATTTGAGCAAGTCTACCTATGGTTCCTCTTCTTTCAGTGCATTCAAATGTCAAATGTTTTTGAAATGGGTTTTGCACAGGAAGCCTCCAAGAATTCCTGTGGCCCTTCTTTGGATCTTAATTTTGTGTTAGAGAAGCCAGCACTTGCTCCATTTGAACTTCCAAACCTGGCTGACTTAACATTCTTAACATGGAGTTTTCATGATTGCTGTGACCTCTGCAAGAAGGGTAAATAACTTACAAGCTTTTATAGTGAGTCAACCCTACGTCATTTTCCACAGGAGCAGCGTTTATTTGAGAAATAATCCTCTTTTTATGCCTAAAGTGGTATCCAAATTTACTTTAAGCCAAGCTATCCATATCCCTGTTTTCTTTCCTGAACTTAAAAGTGAGAGAGAAAGGATATCCTATACCTTGGATGTCCACAGACAACTCTGGTACTATCTTGACAAAACAAAATCTTTCAGATTTTCGGATCAGTTGGTCATTTCTTATGAAAGCATGAAAAAGTGACAACCTGTATCAAAGCAAACTGTTTCCAAATAGTTGTCTAAGGCTGTATATTACCTTTTGTTGTACTCACCACAAAAAAACTATTCCAGTCAGGGTCAAGGTCCACTCTATACGGGCTTGGCTTCAACTATGGCTTTTGGAAAGGGTTGGATTCTAGAAGTATTCTAGAAGTAGCAACACGGTCCTCTGTACATACTTTTACAATGCACTATAAGCTTGATTCTTTCGTCCTAGATCAGGAGTTGCTAGGACCATTCTCCAGGAGCTTCTGATCTATTCTCCTTCCACCTCCTAAAATGTGTACGCTGTGATAATCTCTCCATATTGTGTAGGCTACTGCAGCACTTATCAGTATGAAGAACATAGTACAGTTATAGAAGTAAACTTACCATAGCAGTAGAAGTACAAATGATCACTGCTGCAGTAACCACTCCCCTGCCCCATCCTCTCTGTTTTTAGGTGTGTTGTTTATGCCAGAATGTGGTTATTTTTTTTTTCTTCCTAGCCGCCCTGTCTTTTTGGCAGGGAATCACTGAGGGGCTTGGGGCCCAAACTTGTCATTTATTCAGCTTAGCTCGAGCTGACTTTGGAAGCTGGCGGTCTATTAAATTCTTGTCAGGATATAACAAATATAGCTTAGGCTACTGCAACAGTGTTCACTGGAACATCATCTGTTGTGGTAAGTTTACTTAAGCTCTTTCGCCTGGTTCCTACCAAGCTTTATCAAGATCTTGATAAAGCCTGGTAGGAACCAGGCGAAAGCGCGTGATTAATTTTTCTGTTTTTATTTATTAAAGTTATTTAACTTCAATTTATTTCTGGTTGTACCACACCTGTGATTCCTGGACTGAGTGTTTCTACCCGTGGAGCTGCTTTTTACTTGGTTTTTGTGCTCGTTTTTAAGTTAGTAAGCTTACTTACACAAATGTACTTTTTCTTTCATTATCCACAAATAGGTTGAAAAAACTCTGCAGTCTTTGGATGTACATAGGCAATTGCAGTATTACCTAGACAGAATTAAACTTTAGAAAATAGAATGATTATCAGTGACAAAACAAACTGATCTAATGTTATCCATTTCATTATCCCTCACAGTGGGGTCTTGGATCCTACATAGGATCTGAACTGACAACCTTAGCTTAGACAGATCCAAGGCTCAAGCTCCTCCCTCTCCAAAAATCCCCTGCTGCCCTCTAACCCTCAGATCTTGTTTGCTGCATTCTGCTTCGGACATGATCCATTGGCTGTCACTCAGATGAGTGATTTCTTTAACCTTTTTCAGCTCATAGCTAGAATTAGTGTTAATTTACTTTAATTTAGTCTTAGTCATAGTGTTAGTTTCCTCCCCTCCCTTAGTCATCCTAGTTTTTTCCACAGGGTAGCGTCCACTTTATAAGTTAGGCGTTTGGTGCCTTTTTTCCCTTAGACTGTTTAGTCTCTTTTCGATTAATGTTTTCTTCTATCCCTTCTGAGGCTTCTAAGAAACCTAGGCTGTCTGATCCTGGATCTCCAGATCAGCCTCCAGCCCAGGCTATCTCAGATCGAGTTTTTTGGATTCCAGACTTATGGACTCTCCTACTGGATCCAGGGCCTCCTCAGATCGGAGGCCCTCTGATCCGAACAAGGCCAGACCAGCTTCGGATTCCAACCAGTTCGTCGGATCTGGCAGCTTCCTTCTCTTGACCTTCATACCGACTGGCTTGTCGGGTCCTCCTGTAATTATAGAGGATTCAACTTTGCCTGGATCCTTCAGACATTTATTTCTCTCTGCTCCTAGGCCTCGGAGCTAAACTCCGGAGCATAGACATAGGTCTTCGGAGTCCAGGGTTGGATCCCTTGCCAAGTCTACCCACTCCTCCACTTCCTCCAGGTCTTCCAGGAGTCTGTTGCCATTGGATATGGATAGGATGATGAGGGACTTCCTCAAAGCCCAGATAAAGTTGGGTCTTCTGGCATCCCCAGCCCACCTGGCTAGAGGAGCCTCCCCAATGCCTTCTCACCATTCTCCTCTTCTGACTACAAGGACATTGGAATCTCAGGACCTGGATACCTGCGGTCAGATCCCAATGGGGCCAAGTATTCCTTTATTCTCAACTTCCTCAGGGTCCCTGTCCTACTCTGTTCCTCCACCCTCAGACCAGAGTGGCCCATGTGCCGGAATGGTCAGCGCTGGTTCAGTGGACTGGGGTCAGGTCCGGGCCTTTCAGACTGATCTCTTCCCTGGGGGCCTCAGCCCTTGATAGTTCTAGACTGGTATCATCCAGGGGCTACTGTGCTGTGGTGCTGTCTTGGGGTCTGTTCTTCCTTACCACATGTCTTTGCCCTCTATGAATCAAGATGAGACCGTTTTCAGCCGGTTTGCCTTCCGGGTGGAAGAGAGGAACTTCTCCAGGACTGGAGCAACATCTTGCTTCCCTCTGGGTCCATCCGTACCTTTCTGTACCTTGAATGGTGAAGCCTCCCATCCTATCTGGGGTCAGCTGTCCCTTTCTAACCTTCAGGGGGGTTTCCATCCCTCCTAGGGTCCCCCGCATCTTCCAAGTCATCCCTTGAGCCACCCACAGAGGAGGCACCCCATAAGAGAAAGTGCAAGAGGAGGCACTTGGATTCTCCCATGGAGTTCCTCACAGACATGGACCTTGATGAAGGAGACAGGTCCCCAGATCTCCGCCCAACGATGTCTCCTTTGGGGACATCCTTGAGATCCTGAAGCAAAAGGGCTGATGGTCTCCCCAACCTCCATCTTTGGAGGAGTCTGTGTTCCTGAAGGCAGTCAGGATGGGCCTATCTACATCCTGGGTGTCTCCCCACTGCCGATGAGTTGGAGGATCCTATCACCAACAGGACTTGGAAGGAGTGTGACACTGTGGAGCTAGTGCCTAAGCGAGCAGATAAGTTCCTTAGTCCTCCTGTAGACAGAGCCTTCTGGAGCAAAGGAGTGTCAGTTGATGCCATTGTGGTTGCTGCTGCCACCAAAAAGGAGCTGGTGGAGCAGAGTTCCATGGTCCATCCCCCAAACAGAGAGTCTCACGTTACTGACCAGCATGGGAAGCATATGTTTGCCTCAGCTATTTTTGGACTGAGGGCAATTAATTACCTGGCACACTTCACCCCTCTTCAAAGGGACTTGGTCAAAGAAGTCACCACTTCCCTTACAGAGTTGTTACCGAAAGAGGACCTCAAGAAGGTGTCTCCCAAGCTCTCTACTTGAAGTCCCTCACAAATTCCTTGATGAGGTTAATTTCCAATGCAGCGGAAGCTACCTCTTGAGTGGCAGGTACTGGCATAGCTATAAGGCGGCATGCTTGGTTACATCTATGAGGGTTTGCGGAGGCTTTCAAAGCATCTTTTACCAGTGCTCCCTTTGATGTGTCCACTCTCTTTGGACTTTCTGTGAAAGACACTCTAACTCTTAGTGAGCCAAAAGGGAAGACCATGTCCGCGGTTGGGATAAAATTTTCTACTCTTCAGAGGTTGTTTTCAAAGACTCAACAAGGAACTAAGAAGAAGTGGTTCCAGAGGTCACAGTCTTCCTTCCAGGACACACCTGAGGATTCCTCTTCCAGAGGCAGTGGGAGAAGATTCAACAGCAGATGCTGCTCTAGAGTCAGGGGGTCTGTAAAATCAGGGCTCCAAGGAACCTTTCTGTGAGCAGCCCTTTCAGCGCTCCTGGAGCATTGTCTGACTGCCCTACCCTGCAGGCAGTCGGGGGTCATCTTTCCCTTCACCAACTAGCCTGGACAAGCATCACCTCCGATCAGTGGGTGTTAAACATCGTTTCTAGGGGTTATTTCATTCCCTTTTTTCAACCCCCTCCTATATGAAGGTATCTCCATGACATACCACCCCACCAGAGGGAGTTGGCCTTCAAGGAAGTTGTACAACTTCTTCAAAAAAGAGCCATCCAAAAGGTCGGAACACGACAAAGAGGATCCGAAACTTACTGTCACTTTTTTTTTTTAGTGCCAAAAAAGACCGGGGACCTGTGCCCTATTCTGGACCTCCGCTAGTTGAATTTGTCGGTCAAGAATTCCAAGTTCTGCCTCTGTTACGCAAGGAAGGGTGACTGGATGTGCTCAGTGGATCTCCAGTACACCTACTATCACATCAAGATAGGCAGGTGCTCGAGGAGACACCTTCACTTTCGATTAGGGACCAGTCATTATCAGTTCAGAGCCCTGCCCTTTGAAAGCACCACAGCCCCCAGATGTTTACCAAATGTATTGCAGCAGTGGCAGCTTACCTGAGGCTGCAGGGATTCCTGGTGTTTCCGTACCTCGACAATTGGCTTCCCACAGCACCCATGAGGCATTGACTGTCACAAAACATCCAAGATGTCCTCCTCCTCCTTTTCAGTCAGTTGGGGATTACAGTGAACCTCTCGAAGTCCCATCTGGTCCCTGCACAAAAATTAGAGTTCACAGGAGTCCAGCTAGACTCTACGCAGAGTACAGCTGATCTGGGAGCAAGTCATGCATGTCTTAAATCTTTCAAATCCTTTGGTCCACTTGGTTCTTCAGACCCTAGGATCCATGGCCACAACCGTTTAGCTTGTGCCAGTAGCAAGGTACCATATGCGGGTTTTACAGTGGACCCTGGCAGTTCAATGGCCCTTTCTGTCTCAACCTATGTCCATAAAATTGATGCCAATGTGCAGATGACACCTTCTTTGGTGGCTTCAGTCTCAGGACCTCATTTTAGGCAGACCCTTTTCGCTCCTTGTAGTGAAGGCCACAGTGACCACGGATGCATCCCTTTTGGGGTGGGGGACATTTCCTGGGGAAGACAGTTCAAGGCACGTGGTCCTCCATAGAGACCAAATTACACATAAATGTCCTAGAGATGAAAGCAGTTCTACTAATGTTACAAGCCTTTCAAGATTGCCTTCCTCTGGGGACAATTGCAGTTCAGATGGACAACATGGCAGTGGTCTGGTATATCAACAAACAGGGTTGGAGCAGGATCTTACCCATTGTGCAGAGTGGCCATGAGACTGTGGAAATGGGTGATGTTCTCCATGTGTTTTCTGCTTGCAATACATATAGCTGGGTTCTCCAATGTGTTGGCTGACAAACTCAGCAGAACCATTCTGAGACCTCACTAGTGGTCCCTCAGTCCGATGGTAGCAAAGCAGATTTTCAGTCATTGGGGTCAACCGTGCTGCGACCTCTTTGCCTCCCCACCAACAAGAAATGCAGCATGTACTTCACTCTGATCACCCCAGCTGGGGAGCCACTAAGGGATGCTGTAGTCCATGACTGGCCTCCGGATCTCCTCTGCACTTACCCTCCTAGCCCTCTTATCCAGAAAGTTTTGCAGAAAGCGTAATGCCTGAAGACATCCCTGATCCTCATTGCCCCCTTCTGGCCTCATCAGCCATGGTTTCCCTTCCTAAGGTCTCACCTCCAGTATCCCCTTGGATACTGGATCCCCTTCAGGATCTTATTTGCCATACTTTAGGGCTGCATGTTCCCAATCTTCAGAACCTTCGTCTAACAGCACGGTTTCTCCAATTCCAATGATTTTGAAACTGTCCAGGCTAGCTTTCCCTATCAAGAATATTATCCTAGCCTCCCAAAAACCTTCCACCTGAAAGGTTTATTGTAGCAAAGGAAAAGGTTTTCTGTCTGGGCTAAGAGCAGAAATCTGGACTCCTTTTCTGCTTCTGTGCCAGAGATTCTTTTGTTGTTGTCCTCACTTTTTCAAGAAGGGGCGAGTTTTTCTACTGTTAAGCTCAGTTGGCTGCTGTTTCCAGTTTTCTTGAGAATAATGAATCTATGTTCTCTTCCAGACTCTGTAAAGCATTCATGAAAGGCATTTTCCTTCTAAGACCACCCGTTAAGAATTCCTCGCCACCTCGGGATCTAACCTTTGTGCTGCAATCTCTGACTCGGAGCCCATTTCAGCCTGCTAGTTCATGCAATTTCACATTTTTGTCATGGAAAACTGCCTTCCCTAGTAGCCATAACTTTGGCTAAAGGGGTGTCCAAGCTGCAAGTCTGTCAATTGCTCCCCCATATATGGTCTTTCACAAAGATAGTGTGTCTCTTAGAACAAATCTATCCTTTTTGCCTAAGGTTTCCACTGAATCCAGTCTGAAGCAATGTATTCAGTTACCAGTTTTCTCTCCCAGTTATTCCAATAAAGGAAAGTATACTCTGTACAGGCAATTGCAATTTTATCTGCATAGGATTAAGGAGTTTTGCAGATCAGACCAGCTCTTTGTGGCTTTTTCCCCCGAATAGACATGACCTCCCTGTTTCTAAAGTGACATTCTACACCAACAAGTATCTTGAGGTTCCGGGAAATGTTAGAGCTCATTTGCTAGGTTTGTGGCTACCTCTTCGCCCTTCATGGACAGACTCTCCATTGATGATGTTTGTGCTGCTACCAATTGGTCTAATCCTCACACCTTTATATCACATTAGAAACTCGATTTGGTTTCCAGGGACAGGGCTTCCTTTGGCTCCACAGTGCTTTGGTATGTCTTTCCTTGAGGCATACCAGGGTAGATTGTAGCTGGGGACTCTGACCCGCGTCTATATCAGATGATCAAACATTTAGTTAAGCGAATAACTAAAGGTCGATCACTAATAATCGCACACAGAAAACATCGAACGGCAGTTTCCACTCAGGGAAATAATGCCATTGCCCAACAGAAAAAAAAAAAAAGTAATAAACACAAATGAAGTGGGGGCTGTGCCCCCCACAACCCCTAACTAAATATACCAACTCTGAGATCACTCCACATTGAAGAAAGGGCGAACTCTGCGCAACGGCCAATTGACTTGTTTCGCTGAGTGGAAACTGCCATTCGCAGTTTTGTGTGTTCGATTATTAGTGATTGACGTTTAGTTATTCGATTAACTAAACGTTCGATCAACTAATATAGACCCTCTGACCCTACTGTGAGGAATAATGACATGGATAACATCAGATAAAGAGTTACGTAGTTACCATACCTTGACATCTGTGTTATCCTATGTCATCATTCTTCACATTTCCCTCCTGCCACCCTTCCTTGTTGGATCTTCTGAGGAAGTTGGAGTGTTGTGGGTCCACAGCTATTTTTCTTTCTTCCTTTTGGGTCGTAGCAATACTGACTATGTTAGCACTTGATCTGTGGGTTAGAGGGCAGCAGGAGATTATGGGAGAGAGAGGAGCTTGAGCCTTAGATCTATCTACACTAAAGTTGCTGGTTCAGATCCAGTGACAGCTCCAGGATGCTACTGTAAGGACTAATGACAGAATAACACAGATACCAAGTTATGGTAAGTACATAACTCTTTTAATAGCAGCTTGCACATTGCATTAACTTTTGCTGTAAGACTGAGGGCAACTCCTTTTATGATAGTCAGACCTCATATTCAGCAAGTGGCACTGCAGCTACTACAGGTTAATGTGCCAGTCATCTTGGAAACCGCCAACCCTGCAGAATTAAGATGTCTAGGGCTGGTGTTGGACTTGCCTCTACTGTCCTGAAAGACATCTTCCAATCCTAATCCAGGCATTAACCTAACCACCTGCTATGACTGGAAGATTTTTGTGAATCTTCCTTGTAACGTATGACTTCAGCATTGAGCCAGGAAGTATATAGTACAGTTTTGTAGGCAACCTACCTCCACTGCAGTGTGGCTGTGAGGGGCTTGAGAGGCTGGGGCGAGTCCACATATACCCTTTCCCCTTCATTGCTGTGCTTTGACCTCCTCCTGTTCTTGTTCAGGTATTCTAAAGAGGGTTTATATTTGCTGTGCCACTGGCTGAGTTCCTGGGATAAACCAATCCAGCGGTCCTTTACACAGACATGTTTCTGCCCAGCAGTCCCTGACATATTCATGGTTCTGCCCTGCTTGGGGGCAAGAAAAAAAAATTGTACAAGTGAACATCACTTATACTATGCACATGAAGATATCTAAGAAAATGGGATGTCAGCAGTGAAAGTGGAAAGGGTCCACATTTCTGAGAGTCTGGCCAGATATCAGACTCAGCCAGTGATAGGGATTTCCTACAAGTTATGACTGCAGTAGTAACTGCTTTTGAACATCTACAGTTATGATAAGTTGACATACAACTATACTTTTCCCCCAACTATGAAACTGGATTCTTGGTAGAGAAGCTTTGTGTTATCACACAATGAACCTGCTGTTTCTTATCTAAAGTAATTACCTTAGATTATTTTATTTTTCATGTGTCAGCTTTGTTTGTCTTGAGATTTTAATGTGCCGTCAACTTTTTGTTTTTTCAAGTGATCAGAATGTAAGAAAAAATAAATGTCATTTCATACCCAAAGTAACATTACTTCAGCTCATGTTTTTTTTCATTATCAGAATTGTGGAGAACACATTTATGTGATGGATGTTGGACATCAAAGATACTTTGGGGGAATACTGGTGGTTTTGCAACTTTTTCCTTGTTCGAGCAGTGGACCCGTTCTTTTGGCACTTTGGAATTAGACATTTTCACTTTTTCTTTACGTAGTCACTTTGGGGGAATTGATTGAAGATTACTGTGAGGTGTATGCAGAGTTTACAGCTTGTGGTAACTTTTCTGAATTCAGAAACAGCCCTATAAATGCAGCACCACAGCGGGCTGTAGACAGAGCCGCATAGAATGCTACTGAGGAAGTCTGGGGAGAGGCACTTGTGAATCAGCTTTGTGCTTCCCCACAAAACTGCCTGTGGGTAACCTGTTTGCTCATCTGAGCGATTCAGAGAATCACTCGGCTGTGTAGACTAGTGCAGCCATTCCTAGACACTCATGATAATGATCACTGCCTTTGGGCCATGTTCATGCATTGCAGTAGAGGTGAGAGCTGGGGAGTTTACTGGTCAGGTATTGTTATGGTGTATGTGCGTGACTGTTTGTAAGGGGTTGTGTGTGTGTGTGTGTGTGTGTGTGTGTGTGTGTGTGTGTGTGTGTGTGTGTGTGTGTGTGTGTGGTGTGTGCGTCCTTGGGAGTTAGCAGAAGGGGAGGGTTAAATAGGGAGTAGATATGTATGTATGTGTGTGTGTGAGTGTGTGTGTGTCTGTGTGCACACGCTCAAATGTAAATGGGTGAATGTATGAGTATGTTTGTTAGTGTGATCGGGTGGGGAGAGAGCTGTGTGTGTATGTATGTGTTGTATTTGAGGGTGGGTTGGGGTGGCTGGTATACTTATTCACCCCTAGAATAATGAGAACAGAGCCGATATGAATGGATAGGGGTGACCACTAGCCACTAGAAGTCCTTGAGTGCAGGGAGCACTAACCATTTGGCAGAACTCTCTTTTCTGTGTCTTACCGGTATTTAACTGTTACATAGATCGGGAGGGGAAACACTAGCCACCAGATAAAGCTCTTCTTTCAAGCTTTAGCAACACTTACATGTATAGTGATTGGTAGGGATTCTACTAACCATTTCCTCTTACTTTGAAATGCAGTAACCCTAGAGGTAATTATATTAAAATCAGGGCAGCAGCTCCCTGAATGGACGTGGAGGAGATTACCCCATATGAATAAAAAAAATGCTTAAATTGTGATCCTTAATATTTCAATACAGAGTGCATTCAAACAACTAATGTTCACAAAACTGTGCAGAAGCCGTAATTGTGCTCACTGCTGTGCTCTTCTGTGTCTGTTTTATAAAAGGCAGGCATTTTATCTTATGCTTATTTCCTCATATCATTAAACTTTGGTTTAGCTTATTTGTATCTTTTCACACCTCTTTGTACTGGAGTTCTTTTAATCTAACAGTAGGAAGGAAAGCAGATTAGTATCTGCCAGAAGGAACTCTCTCTCACAGGGAGTAAGAAAATCAACACATGCAACTTATTCAAACAGCTTCTTAAGGACTGTTTAAGGGAAGACGCACAGGTGTACATGGTTAATTGATCTTGGTTAAGTTTGTTCCCAGTCAACCAAACAACATTAAATTGTATCCCCCATACTTTAAATGTGTTAAATATTTTGCATTTAATAACTGCCTTTGATTTCAGAATCTTATGGATACATGTAAATGTGGTTATTATGAAACACTGTAGTAATATAATAATGTCCATGCGTTGTCGCCGCACAGTAAGACGCTGTCCGGTTCGATTCTCAGCTAGAGGGTCTTTTGCGTGGAGACATGCGTGAATGGGCGTACCTTCGTTGAAGGTTGCGCGTCAGGGCTGGCAACTTGGCACGTAAAAATCCACTGCCAATCATTAGCAGACCGGAGTTCCGCTGTGGCGACCCCTAACCAGGAAAAGCCAAAAGACACAAACAAACAAACAAACAAACAAACATGCCACACGACATTTCATTGCATAGCTGGCCTTCCTAGGATAAGTAAGGTCTTTTACACCTTACCTTCGTAGTCTTTCATTGCATGTTAATAGTCTGTACTTGTCAGTGAAGAGTACATTTTCTGTACTTGCTTAATTATGAAACACAGCAGTGTAATAAATTTCAGTGCATACAACCTTGGCATACCTCTCAACTGGCGCGATTTTCACTGAATGTCCAGTTTTTTGACATATTTTTGGTTTGCTCCTCAAAAGATTGATGTTTTTCTGTCAAAATCACCGTGGATTGAAGTCCCAAAATAATGGCATTCATTTGAGTTTCAGACTTCAGATACTTAAAAAAATTGCATGCCGACACAAATCATGTTATTATTCTAGCAACTTTCTAAGTTTATAAGAACAATATTTCAAGTTTGTCCCTATCTTTGCCCCCCCCCACATCATTTTAGGCTTTGTCCAGATTTATTGCACTAAGAGGATGAGAGAATATGAATCTTAGTATTTTTTATTGTGTGGCTAAGTTTAGGGCTAATTAAGGTCTTCTTGCATTCTGTGTCAATTTTAGTGTATGCAAATGATCTGTACTTGTTATTGAATATTAAATATTCTGTACTTGCCTTTTGACATAGGCAGTTACTAAAAAGTACCCTTAGATAAGAATACCTCGTTTTATCTTATTACCACTGCAGTTCTTCTTCAGTCTTTAAGATATCTACACTTACACTTCCTTTTCATTATTGTGTACCCTTCGACCATACTCATTTTCCCATTTTTCCGTCAGTCGTCTTCTCCAGTATGTTCTCGTACTCTTGTACTTTACAGATGAGTCCTTGAATGCCTGAATGCAGGATACTGTTATACTTGTCTCATTAATGAAGTTCACTGACTTTCCGCATTTGTGTTCATTGGATTGTTTTGTGCTGTTTCATTCTAACCCAAGCAAGTCATCTGGATGTGATTAGATGTTACATAAGTGTGCCCTTCATGGTAAATGCTTAAGTGTATTGGTGTATGTTTAAAGAAGTTTCATAGCATGAAAAAAATTATCTGTTTCTTCTTTTCTTACAGCTGTGTGTAGCAGCATATCTAATCCTGTTACAAAGGAATTCTTGTTTGACTTCATTGACAAATGTACGGCAATGTCACATTCAGAGAAAAGGAAACCTGGCCCAGAGGCAGACACAATGCTTATGCCTCCACCACCATTCAAAAGGCAAAATCACTCCATGCCATAATTGTAGAGGTCGAACATGTGACACATGTGTACTCTGATTTATCAATGCAGTAAAAATGTACAGGATAAAACTATTCCTTATGACAGTATGAACAGTAAAAAAAAATCGACCATCACTGACTGCTCCGTACATTCTCGTGGATATTTTCAGTTTTCTTCTCCTTGCTTGGTTACTGGATGGTCCACTAAAAATCTGCTCATGTTTCATTGAAACCTTGCACACTATGGAAAATGAACTCTAGAACTTGCCAGCTGTTCCGGATTACATCTGGTTCACCTATTGTCAATGAGGACATGGAACATTTTGTGGTGAAAATATTTTCGAAACAGAGCTGTCATAAAGTTAGGATTTATTCATTCCTTTTATGAGTCATCATGAATCTTGTTTTACCTCTAGGAAGATACATGTGAAGGCCCGCAACAGGTTTTCGTTGTGTTATTTTGAGTTTTGAAAATATTTGAATGATATGTAAAATTTTAATTCGTTATCCTGTTACACAGTTCTTTTTTAAATATTAAAAAGGCATTTAGTTACCTTTACATTTGTTTCATAAATTATTATGCCTCTGTTTGGGTAATTGCTAAGTGCTTCTAGAATGTCTTTATACTGGTCTGTTTATTTAGTCTGACTTCTCTAATCAATTTTTTTGTCAAATTAGGATACACACTGTGCTCTCTAATGCAGCAACTTTGGTGCACAGCTTTAGTACTTACAGTTGTCTGTGTGTCTAAATTGTTCTGCATCTAACTACAGGTCTCACTGTTGCAGCTTAATTTTTTCAAATTAAGATTGTGAAAAACGGAATACTGCATGTACAGAGAGAGATATTTTTTCTGAGTCATATGGCTATTACTATTGTCAGGCACAGTCTCTGATAAACCCTGATTATTGGGAAGCTTCCTGATTATGCCCAGTGATTTCTTCACAGTTCTATATAACTATTTCTACACCTTTTTTGGTTCTGGGCAGTTAAGGATGTTCTCATGATTAATCGGGCATTGCGGAATATGGAGTGCTGCATTTGTAGTCAGGCAAACTTTATGAGGAATCTAGGGTTCTGGGAGTAATGTACAAAAGCATTATTCTGTTTTAGTTAAAAGTAGTGGTTGTCATTACAAGCATGGCATTTTACCTGCTCGTCTCCAAGAAAGTTTCTTTATATTGGTTGGGTATATTCTGCAGAGTTGAGAGAGTTCCTCACACAACCGCCAGGAACTGCTACAAGCAAGAGTCAAGAAAGTTTCAGTTCTCTCAAAACTCTCAAAAGAAATCTCGTATGAGATTCTTCTCTTAGAACATCCATATTTGAATATTAATGAAAGTCACCAGTGTGCTAGAATATCCTTGTAATCTGACATGGAACCAGCATGTCTGCAGTAAAATAAATGACATTTGCAGTTCATTTACCTCTACAAAAATATTCATTTCTCAGTCTGTGTAGATCTTTGTTTTTATACGAATCCTAACATTCCTGTTGTAAGATGGGAAACTCAGTATTGTGATTGGATAAACTGATGACAGCACAGTTATTTTTGTTTGGGAACTGTAGTAAACAGACTTTGTCTCATCTTTGTAGGTCAGGTGGTGAATTATGTTCATTATAGTTCAAGAACAAAATATTCACCTTGTTTTGCCAGTTGATCATTGTTGCTTGTTGTACTTGTAGAGATGCACTTTAAACCACTAGAGAAGAAGATGGTCTGTTATTTTCTTACTGTCTTTAACTTTCTAACAGTAAGTCCACCTAAGTTGTACTCAGAATGACTGAGTGAATACTGTTAAACATTAACTGATTCCAGTTGGTTGTAAAGATATCCATACTGTTCTGGCCAATTCTAGTTGGCTGAAGACTTGTTCATCCACTCCGAATCCCTCATCAAGACATTGGTGCATAGCTGGAACCTATTAACTTTTAATAGTTTTGGGGTTTTGTCTGTCTCCATGTGGTCTTGTCTATCTAGCTGTAATTTTAATTCCATTACTGCGTCACTATAAAAATATACTATCGGAAACAACCTGTAAATGCAGTCTTTACTGCTGCTGTTTTCTAAGTTAAAGGTTATGCCATTTTGCTTCTTATAGTTCCATGCTATGTCAGTATTGTCATAACATTTGCATGTGTTAATAACAGCACTTGTGGCGTTAACAGCTTTAAAATAAGAAGACTGTTTTTGACTGTAATAGGCCCTAACTACACACTTTGTTATAATTTTCTGTTTTCTTTCCTTTCAGAAATCATGGATGTTTCATGGATTTTCCTGGTAAAATACAGTTAGTTTTGCAACAGATCCCGACAGGGGAAACTTATTGCCGTACATTTATTTTATGTGCATTGCCATGCAACACATAGTGTGTTGTTTGGACTAGAAATGCACATTGCGTAAGGTAAGCATTGTCATGGGCCACATTGCACAGTGTGCAGACTGGCCAGCTTCCTACCCACCAGACTGTTGCTGCAGGGGGGAAGGTGGGATGATCAGGATTCCCATACTGGAATGAATGGGCCATGGGACCTTTCCTTAGCCCGGGAGATGTCTGACTCCTGCCACCCAATGAAGACTGGACCATTGGCAGATAAGGGAGGCATTACAACAGAGTTCTTCATAGCTAGGTGAGAGGAGTGGGAAAATGTCTGATAATTACATAACCACACAAAAACAAAGGGAAGCAAATGCTGCCTGTACATAATGAATTTCATATGTAGTATACTTGAGTGTTCTGAAAGTTATGCCCATGGGTGCAACGTCTTTCCAATATATGAATTTCAGTTTATTGAAAGAAAAAGAAAGCTTTTTGCAAGTTTATCTAGACAGTTTAAACTTCAAGAAGAGGTTTTAAGTATCGATATCCAGACAGAGCAAAAAATTTTGTCTTTGAATTTAATTTTAACTTGTTACAATGGCAGAACAATAAGTGAAAGGTGGAAGAAGCCCTAGAAAGTAATGGGAAAAAAAATACAAATGCAACCAAGTGCATCGTATTGGCCTTTTGCATGGATTTAAGACAACATAAAACATTATATATGTTATATGGTTAAGCTGTGATGTCCAGAGGGTAATAAAAATGCAGCTTAATTGGTCTGATAGCATAAAGATGACACATCTGTCTGTGCTGCCGGAGATCCAAGTTTGGATACGGAATAGACTTGGGCTGCTGGTAAGGTTGACTGGAAGGGCTAGGATGATCCAGCTGGCCACCTGCTGCCCTGTTCCATGGGGAGAATGGAGAGGGTGTTTGCTGCCTGAGTAACCTCTGTCAGACACTAAAAGTTTTGCTGGCCAGCAATAGCAAAAAAGATAGTGTCTAGATGTCTAATATCTTTGCACACATTATTCTTTTGAGGCAATCGTGTTAATGATCGACATCTGTTTTGTGATGGCTCCTGGCACTCAAACACTACTTCCCATTGGAGGGCTGATTTCATAAGTGGTCCAAGCTTACCAAGGGATGCTGCAGGAATTACTGTTAAAGAAGCTGTAAGGGAGTACCTGGGGAACATGGAGGGAAGGTATGATTATCCACCTGAGGGTAGTGGTGGGGTCAGGTGTGGAATAGGGAATCATTAAAAAATAAGTAAGTATAAATGTAACTTGTACTTATCCAGCCGTTTGCCATTACTTCAAAATGGCTGCACATATAAAACCTATAAAAAGGAATGCAGCTGGTTGGAAAATATCTGCTGATGTGACTGTGAATAACAAAGTAATGAGCTTTTTTAGAAGCCTTACCCAAGTCCAGAGATGCTTCACCCAGTTTAAACTATTGGTTACCAAGGCACAATAAAGTCAGTTAATGTAGTAAGTGTGATACTCAGTTTTTTTTCTGATAGTTAGTGGGTACCTATTAAAGAATATTTGACTTTTTGCTCCACATAAGAAGAATACATCAGTCCAGTAAGGAACAAAATAATGGACAGAACAGAACTATATAAACAGCAGATGGTCTGATGCAAGCTCTTTAAAAAAGTGAACAAACTATGGAGTCTCAGTGAGTGTAGCTTGGTTTGTTTAGGTCTTTGTTTATTATCCTGCTGTAATACTAGTGGTTAAGGTTACCCCTTAATCAGCAGCAAAGTGATTTTGTCCAAAGTGGTATCAAACACACAGATGCAGCATTGTCTGGAAAGGTATGTATATCTTACTCAGGAAAACATCCATAAGGCTGCATTATTAAAAGGTCCATTAATATCTGTTTTTAAGAGGCTGTCTGCAGGTGTCAAACCAGAACATTTCTTCAGCTGCTTTAAAAGGAATTAACTTGATACTAAAGTTGTTGCTAGTAGCCATCAGTTATCAGCTGTTTGTCTCCAGAAAGACAAAGGCTGGATTCTATGTTGAGCATCAGATTCATCCATTCTCCAGTAATGCATTTAACTGTTTGTTTGTAAGGAAGCCACCGTGTATCCTGAAACTCAGTGGACATAAGGTACAGCAATCCTGGATGGAGTACAGGTTTATCACAGGGTGCAGACACATGCTCATACACACCACACTTAAGTCTGTAGGTAATTTAGAGGAATGCAATTACACATAACATGTCTTTAGGATATGGAAAGTCAAACCCTATGAGTTGATGCTAACTGCCACATTACTGTGCCACCCTTGAAGTTTAAAACAGATGAATCATCATAAATGATGCTTTATAGTTGCAGAACAGAATTCTGTGGATAACAGACTCATGCCTTGTATTATTCTTTCGTTGCTCAATAAACTGCTGTATCCTTTACATAGCTGATGGGTATCGGAGACTATCCCAGCACCCTCTTGGCAAAAGGTATTGAAACCCATTCTCGTTAGGACTCCAGTCTTTCACAGAAAGCAAACTTTCCTTCATATACACACTACATGCACTGCTGTGGGCCATGTGTATTATGCAAAGTTACCTTTGTTTGGGAAGTGTTAGGAAACTCGAGAACCCAGACAAGACTGAGACACAATTGCATAGATAGGGCCATACCAAACAGAACCAAGACGCTCTCCTCTAAAAAAAGGAAGCCAATCTGGTGGACCCCTGCCATTAATAAACTCTACAACAGAAGGAAAAAACTGTTGCAGAAAGGGGTAAAGTCTGATGACTGGAAAAATTCCCTTGGAAAACTCAGTAAAAAACTGAGATCCCTCATCAAATCCACCAAAGCTAGTCATGAAAACAAAATTGCTATAGATACTAAGGGCAACCACAAGGCATTTTTTAGTTATGTCAAGAATCTGCATAATAATTACGCAGATGAGATCTGAGCTACAGCACAATGGCACTACTTTTACTGAGCCAACTGATATTGGCAATATCTTGGAAGACAAGTTTAGTGCGAACTTTACTCCCCCCTCACCCCCCCAAAGGGCCTATCCACATACCCCAGGAATACCAACTCCCTGTTATCATGACTGCACAGGTAGAAACCGCACTGACCAAAGCTAGGAATACAGCTACCATGGGGACCAGATAATACCGGGTTGTATCCTACACGATCTACAAAAAGAGCTGGCACCACACCTGAATGTCCTGTTCAGCTACAGCCTCAGTTCTGGTTTTGTCCCCACTGAATGGTGCACTGCTACAGTCATCCCACTCCACAAAGGAGGTATGACTACTGACCCTGGGAACTACTACCCCATCAGCTTGACAAGCCTGATCTGTAAGACTATGGAACATGTTATTACGGATCTTATAAATAAGGATATAGGGAACCTTCAAACCCTGGACCCAACGCAGTTTGGGTTTGTGAAAGGCAGATCATGTCTGCTCAGTCTGATAGACTTCTCCGAAGCTGTCACCAGAGCAGTGGATGAAGGTAAGACTGTCCACACAGCCTACCTCTATCTAGCCAAAGCCTTTGACACCATCCCACACTCTTGGATCATTGATAGGCTCAATAATCAGGGCATTAACCGGTACATCACTAGATGGGTTGCCAACTGGCTCACTGACATAACCCACATGGTGAAAGTAGCTGACTCCAAATCTAACTACCAGACAGTTACAAGTGGAGTCCCACAGGGATCAGTTCTGGGTCCTGTCCTGTTAATATCTACTTCTCTGAAGTTCATGCCAACACCAAGGGACTCTGGTTAACCAAATTTGCTGATAACTGCAAACTGGGAGCTATTATTGATTCTCAAGCTGATGTGGACGTCCTACAAAAAGGCCTAATGGAAACCAACGACCAGTGCCAAAACCATGGCCTTAGGCTCAACGCCAAAAAATGCATCGTCATTCCCTTCGGGAAAAACACGGTGCCCACAAACTACTATAGCGAAGGGAACCCACTTGACTCTGTAGGTGTTATAAGGGATCTAGGGACATGGATAGATGACAATCTCTCCTTCGACAACCACGTTGCCACTGTAGTTAGGAAGCCCTTCTACGTGGCACTTCTCATCCAAGAAAAAAGAAGTCATTATCTCTCTCTACTCGGCCCTCATCAGACCCATTATAGAGTACAATGCCTGATTTGGCATGTACCTCAGTAGAAACCTCCAACAACTGGAAAGGCCACAGAAGTTCCTCACTAAGAGGATCTTAGGACTCAAGCACGTGCCTTATGCAGATAGACTTAAAAGAAACTCAACTTTACTCTGTCTCATATCGCTTACTTAGAGGTAATCTCTGCATGCTAGACATGCTTCATCTGAAAAAATCACAATCCCTCCTTGCTACTCGTTCCAAAGACCTCAACCTTATCACCATATTAAACAGAACCTGCTGGAGGGATAGGTTTCTAACCCAGAGACTTCCAGTACTCTGGAATAAACTCCCCATTCACGTCAAGCAGAGCATCTCACTGGCCCTCTTCAATTGAAATCTTGATGAGTGGATGGGAAATAGGAAATTCACCTTGGGGCTCATTTCAATCACATTGCTAGATAGGGGCACAGGGAACTAACATCTGGTAAGCCAGATGACTGGGAACACTATTGGGCTAGGCTTACATTGGCTCCAGGGCCGTTAGCCTAGTACTTACCAATGAACCTATATGAAGGATACGCATACTGTACTCAGAAAGCATCCAACTGAGACTTGAACTAGAGAACTTGTTGCTGTGAAGCGGCAATGTTACTCACTATGCCACTACATTGCCCACATGTTATATTACAAGTCGTATGAAATTTTGTCACCAGATTATAAAATCTGGGAACGTGCATTGCCGTATACTAGACAGGCTCCAGAACTGAAAAAGAAAGAGTTTACGAGCAAGATTAGCACTTCTTGTGTGCATCCATTAAGTAGTAGAAGACAGCTGTTAAAGTTTTAGTAATCTTCCATCTTTAATGTATTCTGTTCCACGTCTTTTTGAACTAACTTTTGTACAATTTTTGGCACCTTGAAGAACAAATACATTGATGGCAGTACTCAATATCACTAAGCCACAGTTTTGGAATGTGTACTTTTATCTTCTGTCTCTTCTCAGCACTATTTTTGAAATCACCACATCAGATGAAAATCCCAATAAAAAGTCATTGCCCTTGTTTTCACAATTATGGATGGATATTGATCACCATCAAAGTGTAGCAGGCCTGTACAGGATGTTTTTTAAACTGTAATATATATATAGCCCATGAACTGTGATTAGCTAGAAACTTGATGTAGTTAGCCTCTATTAACAGAGTATTTGGGCCACTTGAAGTAACTGTATGCAGCTGTCATGTTTCTACTTCAAGAATGTTTGAATGTTTTTATTATTTTATCTGTTAACTGTGGTTCAGTCAAATCAGTGTATTATGTGGAGAACAGTTCTTTTGTTTTACTTTTGAGATTGCAGTATTTCAATCATTTATTACTGTTCTGTTTTGCAGACCCTAGATCTTTTGATCTAAAAAATGTATACTGGCATATCCCAGTCTTTCTGTATTGCATGTGCTACTTCAAGTTCAGGGTAGGGAAACAGCATTTACAGTATTCTGTCTTGGCATTATGCCTCGCGATTAATCCGCAAGTTTATTCTCACAAAGTGAACAAAATCCCTAGCTTCAGCCTTACTAACTCTTGGAGAAAGGGATGCATTATTTATCCATGTCTGGATGATTGTTTCATTCAGGCTTGCCATTTTCAACAGTTGTTGCAGCATTTAGATAGTCATCCTATTTCTAATGTCCATAGGCTGGCAAAGAGAATCAGGCATAGTACTGTCACAACTGATGACTTTTCTGGGTATATTCTTGGACAGACACTAACAGAAGAGCTTTCTTTTTGTAAATAAAATTGGTGACATTGTACTTCTGTTTCTCTGAGTGTTGTCCCAGCCTAGCCTGTCAGAAAGTGTTTTTGAGCCCCTGAACTATTGGGCATTATTTTTATAATTCTGTATACGAAACTTTATTTAACATTTGTTTACCTGGAAAGCCCGACTTGGAACAAAGTCAATTTTCAGTGGAGGCCCACAGAGAAATGCTCCAGATGTGCATATCTTTGTAATGTGGGAGAAAACTGGAGTACGTGAAGAAAACCCACACAAACACAGGGAGGACGTGCAGACTCCGCACAGAAGGCACTCCAGCCAAGAATCGAACCAGAGAACCTCTTGCTGTGAGGCGACAACATTACCACTGCACCATACAACAAATGTTAAATAAAATAAAACTAGACACAGCAAGGCCTTACCCATGTCTAGGCAACTCTGATTCTGTATCATAGCTCAGAAAAACATCTCCCTAGACTCACCAATATGCCCACTGCCAGAAAACATGTTCCCAATTACTGCTTTCTCCCCCGTCACACCTCCAACATTTGCTGTCTACCTGAGGAAAAATTCTCTGCAGTATGCTTGGGGTATAAAACTATCTATGCAAACATTTCCAAGCAAAAATCCTAAATCTTCTAGATTTTGTTGCATATGTGGGAGACATACATATATCTTCCCATTGTTTTTTTGTGAATTGCTTATCCAATCTCTCGTCCAGTCTTTTCTATCTCCAATTGATTCTTATAGTTATCATGAAATATATTATATGCTCTACTAATTATTACTTTTTTAACGGCAGCTTCTGTTATAGATTCTACTAAAAAAAAAAAAAACTCTACCAGTGCTGGTCTTTCATTTAAGACCCTCCTATTTCTTTCTCTTTGCCTGTAGTCTAATATGCAGTCCAAATAAATTCTTGGTGTCTTTCCATTCTATCGTCTTTCCCTTTCTACAGTATTTCCCCAAAAATAAGACCGGGTCTTATATGCTTTCCCCTGCCAAAATACGCATTAGGGCTTATCAGGGGATGCCTTATTTACCCGCACTGTACAACAATCTACTGTTATTCATTTATTCATGTACAAAAATCGACATTTATTAATGAACACAAATCGACATTTATTCATGTACACAAATTGACATTTATTTCATACTTTTCTGTTATTGGACAGCAGTTCTAAGTAACGCATTAACAGTTGTGTGAGAATTCTACATAAACAGTGCAACAAATATTTCAACTTCAGCATACCTGCACCTTGGCTTTCACAGTTATTCAAATACAGTCATGTCATCTTCTGGAGCATTGTCATAAGTGTCCAACCCCCGAATTTCGGCCTAAATTTCTTGCAACTCCATTTCTTGTAGAACCATTGGCCCCAATGTGTCATGCCTAGCAATAGAGCTCTCCTTAAATGAGCACTGCTTGTCCAAGTAGCCTGTTCATAGTGCATTGGCAACACAGCTGTCAGTGATTTTATCCCATGAAGTTTTCACCCACGTCACAACCTCTTGCAGGCTAGGCTTCACAGAGTTTCCATGCTGATTTCTCTCCATTCTATTTTCAATGTAGTCATTGAATTCCATGTGCAAATGGTCCTTGAATGGCTTGTTTATTGCAATGTCAAGAGTCTGGAGATAGGCAGTCATTCCTGCGGGAATCATTATTTGATGTATTCTTCTCTGTGCAAGGAATTTTTTCATTTCTTTAGCATGGTGAGTGCTGGCTGAATCCAGAACTAGCAGACCTCTTTCACCACCTCGCAAAACAAGTAGCAGCATTACATCGACCCACTTTGTTATAGCTGCTTGTGTGCAAAAGGCTTTTTCAAGAATGTAAATGCCTGAAACACATTCAATCTTATCTTTCTTGCCCTTATTAATGATTAGAGGTGGGGTTTTCTTTCCATCTAGATGGATTGCCAAAATACAGGTAACACGTGGACTCTCATAACCAGTGGAGGGAATGTTGATTGACGAGGCACCCCTCTGATCAATTGTTGTTTGAGATACTTGGCCCGTAAACACTGCAGTTTCATCCATAGCAGTAATGCTGGAGAGTTGGTATTTAGAAAAGTCAACGCCATCAACAAAGGACTTGAACGTAAGTGCATGTTTAACAACTTCAGTATCTTCCAGCTTGAACAGTGTTGTTGATCTTCTTAGAGACAGCTCATATCACTGAAGGAAGCCATCCAGCCAATGTTGTGATGCTTTGAATTCTTCTGGGGATATTTCTAAATACGGTGCCATTGCAAGGGCAAATGCTTGAATATCAGCCCTGTGCACAACCAAAGCCTTTGCTCTCCTGTTAGCAATCCACTCACAGATGATATCTTCCAGCTCAGGAAATAATGGTTGCTGACCTGATCCACACTTGCACTTCTTAGCATTTCCCTCGTCGGCCTGTTGACTGAGGTTATCATACGCTGAACACCATTTTCAGACCATTCAGAGATTTAACTTCTTTTTGCAGAAAACCATCAGATTCTTTCCCCGGGAGTCGTCCATGATTCCTTTCCTGTATTCTACGGAATAGCTCTTTCATTTTGTACTCATCTTGTCTGGGGGGAGGTTAATTGAAGACTTACAAGACCGGAGTGGCAACACAAAATGGTGCCGGTTAAGAAGAGAAGGCACAACCACAGCTGTTCGTTTTCAAGTGCGCACGCTTTATGCACGTTGTCTGTACTTTGACCGATAAAAGTACGCCTGCCAGTGTTTATGGATCAAGGATCTCAACCGTCAAGTGTGAGTGATGATTAGGGTTACAGTAAGAATCGTGGTGGACTCCCAGGGACAGAATCTTACGACTTTCTGCAAAGAGAAGAAGTTGGGTGTCCGAATGGTCCGAAAATGGTGAGCAGAGTACAATAACCTCAGTCAACGGCTGTCAATAATATTATTTTATAATTCAACACGTCCGTAGTGTGGTGTGTTGTTGATGATCTTAACTGGGGCTTATTTTTGGGGTAGGGCTTATATCATGACCACCCTGGAAAACCATGCTAGGCCTTATTCTCTGGTTAGGTCTTATTTACAAAGAAATGCGGTAGTTATTTGCTCCCAATAAATACCTTGGTTCCTTTGCCAGTGTTTTCCAATAAATTCCAGCTCCCTTTTGCCTATTGTCTATATTCACAATTGCAGTCATCTCTGTCAGCAGAATCTCATGTTTCCATTCCTGTGTTGGCTTAGTTCTTTGGAAACTTTCTGCTACCTTATACATATACTTGGTATGATTATTGTTATTCTCCTTAAAGGCCTGCATCCAAAATCCCAGTCTCTCCTTGTTTCTTGAGTTTCCCCGGTTTCATCATCATCCCTTTCCACTTTGAATTATAGTTTTCTGCTTTTGCTGTTTATAGGAGCCTTAACTGTGTAGCTCTGAAATATCCCTTCAAATTGGGTAATCCCAATCCGTCCTGTTCTACTGGAAGAATTATCTAATCCCACTTGACTCTTGCCATTTTCCCTTCTCAGGTAAAGTCTTTTAGCTCTTTATTAATTGCTATCCACAACTTCTCTAATTCATAAAAATATGCCTGAACTGTATGACTAATGGGATTAAAAACATTTTAACCACTCATGTCTTACTATCCATATAACAAAGCTTCCATTTTCTCAGTTTTTGTATTATCTTTTGTTTAGTCTCTTCCCACATATCCTTAACTGCAACACCAGAATCATTCTTAATCCATATTCCTAAATACTTCATTTTATCATGTCCCCATAAATATGGAAATTGCTGAACCATTTCATATGTGGGTACATAATATTGCCTTTGTTTTAGCTTCATTACTTTTGTATCCCAAAAATATTTGAAACGGTCTCAAAAATGTTACACAACACTGTAATGTCTCTTTCTGTTTTTGTCAGGTATAAAATAATATCATCTGCAAATAGAGCCAGCTTTTCTTGAATACCATACCAATTATATCCCTGAATTTCTGAGTCCCTTATTTTCTTTGCCAGTTGTTCTAAATAAAACGCAAATAACAAAGGGGAAAGTGGACACCCCTGCCTGGTTCCTCTGCTGAAGCAGAAACTATCAGAGAGGACCCCACCAACTTTAATTTTTGCCTCCAATACCTCATATATCCTCCTAATCAACCTTTAATTAAAATTGCAAAAGCTCCACATATATGATAAAAATACAAAAGTCAGAGATGATTACAAATTAATAGAGCAAACAGTAGTATATCATAGCATAGTCTGATGAGAAGTTACTGAAGTGTACAATATATAGAGTGTACAGTAGTAAAACAGAAAATATAATGTATTTGAGTTAGAAAGTGCAGTAATAATATATAGCTATATACATACATTTAAAAATACAATTTGTTATGGTACTTTTTTTTTCTATGTGTTTGACTTTTGAGTAGTGCCAGAGGAAGATTTATCTGAATGGTGATAGTAGGGCAAGCCATGGTCAGTACAGGTGCATTGCCAGATGAGATTGAGGTGGGTTCTATTCCTGGGAACTTTCTTCTAGATTGGTTATACATCACAATTTTTATCTCGTCTCCTCCTATCCTAACCACTAGTAATTGAATCTCATCTACCTCTAACGTTGGCATATTTAATTCTTCCATAAACAGTTCCATTTGTATCTTTTTTTGAGTTCCATATTTCTCTGCTTTATACAGACTTTCATAGAATTTATGAAATATTTCTAATACCTCTACAGGATCTCATGTTCCTTGTTATAGGTTCCCTAAGCCTGGTGACAGCCCTTTCTACTTTCTGTTGTCTGAGTCATTGTGCTAAACGTTTTTGTGCTCTAGGGTTATTATAAGAAATCAGTTGCTTAACAGCAATCTTTCTAAACTGGTGTATATTATCGAGGTAATCCCTTATTTTCTGCTTAGCATTCTGCAGTTGATCCTGTTCTTGTTGTGTGAGATTCCCCCTATTCTGCAATACTTCAACATTTGTCAGTCCCTCTAAATAACTCTTGTTACTTCTTACATAGCTCCCTTTCTTTTATTTGTACCCTATTTTTAAACACCATAATTTTATCCCACTCCCTAGCTGTATATTCAGAAGTAATTTCTATCCTCTTGAACTGCTCCTGAATAATCTCCAGTTCCTTAAATTCCTCTCTTTTCAAACAGGTTGGCAGGAAATTGTCAGTGTCTCATTTTTATTTCATTGCCCTGTGTTTTTAATTTAGTTATTATTAGCACATGATCTGAAATAGTTATTGTGTGCATATTAAGACCTCAATTAAATGCACATGTTCCTGTGAAATGTAAATTTTGTCTAGCCTAGCCCAGTTTTTATATCTTGGGGAATAACATGCAAATTCACTCCGATGTCCTATTACTGAATTCACATCTTCCATGCCAAGTATTTTCATAAATTTCTTCAAAAATCTACTCCTTTGTTATACTTTCCATTCTGGACCGCCCAGATACATCTTCACTGCTGCAAATCAAATTCCAGTCCCCACCTATAAGTAATATTCCTTACTGAAAAATGATGATTTCTCTCAGAATTTTCTTAAGCTCCATTACAGCAATTTTTGGTGGAATATAGATAAATTCATAGGTGTGTACTAGACTATAACGGCCATGGAGCCTATATAAGCCTAGCCCAAGAAGATTCCCTGGCATCATGCTGCCCAAAGTTAGTTCCCAGTGCCCCTGTCAAGCAAGGCCACTGAAGTGATCCCCGGGGTGAACTTCCTATTGCCCACCCCCTCGTCAAGATTTCTCTTAAAGAGGGCCAGTGAAGTGCTTTGCTTGATGTGAATGGGAAGTTTGTTCCAGAGTATGGGAAGTCTCTGGGTTAGGAACCTGTCCTTCCAGCATGTTCTGTTTATTGTGGTAATGAGGTTAAGGTCCTTGGAGCATGTGGCACAGAGGGATTGGGATTTCTTTAGGTGTAGCATATCTAGCAGCTCTGAGTCAGACATGGCTTTGTAGGTCAAGCAGAGACAGCATCTAAGTAGGCGATAAGAGACAGAGTATAGCTGGAGTTTTTTTGAGTCTGTCCATATAGGGCATGTGTCCAAGGCCCTACGATTCTCTTAGTGAAGTATTTTTGTGGTCTTTCCAGTTGTAGGTGTCTAGTGAGGTGCATACCAAATGGGGCATTGTATTCTAAAATAGGTCTAATAAGGGACGAGTAGAGAGGAATTATGACCTCTTTCTTTCTGGATGAGAAACCTTTTGTAATGAGATGTGCCACATAGAAGGACTTTCTAACTACAGTGGCAATGTGGTTATCAAAGGAGAGGTTGCTGTCACCAGGTCTCTTATCACACCTTTGGTGTTTAGTGGACTACCACCTATGTGGTAGTTCATGGGCACTGAACTTTTCCCAAAGGGAACGACAATGCACTTTTTGGCACTGAGCTTAAGGCCATGGTTCTAGCACCAGTCAGTGGTGTCAGTGAGGCCTTTTTGTAGAATGTCTATATCAGTTGGAGAATCAATAATGGCTCCCAGTTTGCAATCATCAGCGAACTTGGTCAGCCAGAGTCCCTTTGTGTTGGCTTGAACTTCAGAGAAGTAGATGCCAAACAAGAGAGGACCTAGGACCGATCCCTGTGGGACACCACTTGTAACTGGTTGGCAGATTTGGAGTCCTCTACTTTCACAGTGTGGGTTCTATCAGTGAGCCAGTTGGTAACCCATCTTATTACATAGGGGTTTATGCCTAGTTTAGTGAGTCTATCTATGATTCCTGAGTGAGGGATGGTATAGAAGGTCTTGGCAAGATCTATGTAGGCTGTGTGAAGTACCTTGCCCTCATCCACAGCTCCCACTCACTAGGCTGAACAAGGAGAAAGTTACTGTTAGCTGCCTGTCGGGTGCCAGGATCCGACACATAACACAAGCACTCAGGTCACTCCAGAACAAGTACAAATATGACTCTGTCATTGTCCATGTTGGTGTGAATAACCTGAGCCGTACCTCCCCTGGACTACATGAAAAGAGACATGGAGGAGCTCTCTGATCACGTAACCCAGGCCGGTATGACCCTGACCCTGAGTAGCAACCTGCCCTCACCAAGAATGATACCATGGTATAGAGAAAAAATTATCAATTTCAACAATTAGCTAATATTCTGGTGTCATTCAAAGGGGATCCAGTGTCTGTCAGCCTGGAATGACATGCTATACAAGCCATGCTGCTTCACTAGAAACTGCTTGCACCTGTCACCCTTAGGCTTTCGAATACTGGCCAAGGCTCTTGCCACCCCCATAGTGCCTTTTTTAGGCAAGGCTCAAAAGACAAACCCACCACAGTAAATAGCGCAAGTAACAAAAAACTGAGGGTAATGCTACTCAATACCAGAAGTCTAAACCTCAAAATGCACGCACTCGAGGCACTCTTCAGTATGGAGAAAATCGATATATGTGCAGTAACAGAAACCTGGTTTAAGGCTTCAAAGACCACCCCAGCACTACCAGGCTACAAGTCATACCATACATTTCAGCCACAAAACCCGGACCGAAATACAAAAGTCAGGGGAGTATCCTTATTCATCAGGGATACTCACACCTCCAGGTTAGTGACAAAGCACAATGCTTCAGAGATCATCCACGTGCAACTAACAACGGGCAAAACTGCTATTCAAATTATAGCTTGCTACAGATCACCCATCATGTCTCGGCATCCCCACTCTGCATGCCTGGAAACACTGGGAAACATAAAGGTCCTACCAAACACCCTGATATTGGGTGATTTCAATTACTCAAACATTAACTGGGAGAACTACTCAAGTACAAACTCCCTTGCCCAACATTTCCTAGAATTTATAAACTTAAGCACCCTGGATCATCTGGTCAACACCCCCACCAGAGGTGACAACATATTGGACCTGGTCATCACCAACATGGGCGACCAGTGTTCCACACCAGACGTCAACCCCTCGTTGGTTAGATCTGACATAAACTAATCACTCTGGATATCCAGATTCCGCCCCCACCCTGGTCAAAGAAACCACTGTGAAAAACTTTTCAAAAGCAAACCATGTTACTTAAGACCGAGGTGGGAAGTTTAAAAGCCCCCATGCTAAAGGATAGAGCTGTCCAAGCTGCAAAATCCTTTACTAATGCACTCTACGGGCACCTACAAGAATGCATGGATCGTGCTATCTCAAACAAACCAAGACTCACTCCTCCAAGAAAAGGAAACCAGTCTGGTGGACTCCTGCCATAAACAAGCTATACAATAGAAGGAGGAAACTAGTACAGAAAAGAGTAAAATCCCAAGTAGGGAAGACATCCCTGATCAGTATCAGCAAGAAACTACATTCCCTCATAAAATCATCCAAGGCTAGCTTCAAAAGAAAAATTGCCATGAACTCCAAAGATAACCACAAGGCATTCTTTAGCTATGTCAAGAATCCAAGTGGCAATTCTCAGATCTGCTCCGAGTTAGTGCAGAATGGCACAAAATACATTGAACCGACTGATATAGCCAACATCCTGGCAGATCGGTTCAGTGCAGACTTCACCCCCCTCTCACCCCCAAAAGGGCCCATAACTATACCAGAATAATGTAGTGCCCATGAAATCACAAACACTCAGGTTAAAACAGCCCTCTCCAAAGCCAAAAACACAGCATCAATGGGACCGGACAGTGTCCCAGGCTGCGTCCTACATGAGCTCAAAGATGAACTAACCCCTCACCTAAACACACTGTTTAAACTCAGCCTCTCCACAGGCTATGTGCCCACAGAGTGGCGCACAGCAACGGTTATTCCGCTACTCAAAGGTGGAGCCACAACAGACCCCGGGAACTATTGTCTTATAAGCCTGACTAGCTTGGCCTGCATCATTGTATATCTCATTAACAGAGACATTGGGAACCTCCAAACACTGGACTCCACCTAGTTCGGCTTTGTCAAGGGCAGGTCATGCCTCCTAAACCTGGTGGACTTCTTTGAGACAGTTACCAAGGCTATAGACGAGGGAAAGGTGGTCCACACAGCCTACCTCGGCCTCGCAAAGGCCTCTGACACCATTCCCCACTCGGGTATTATAGACAAGCTCACCAGCCTGAACATAAACCCTTACATCACGAGATGGGTTGCCAACTGGCTCACGGACAGAACCCACATGGTAAGAGTTGCAGGAGCTAGGTCTAACTCTAAACTGGTTACAAGTGGCGTTCCCCAGGGCTCAGTCATAGGACCCCTCCTGTTCAGCATATACTTCTCAGAGGTACAGGCAAGCACAGGAGGACTATGGCTGACCAAGTTCGCAGACGACTGCAAACTAGGGGCTATAATTGACTCTCTGTCTGACACAGACATCCTCCAAAAGGGTCTCACTGAGACAGATACCTGGTGTCAAAACCATGGCCTCAAGCTAAATGCCAAAAAGTGCATAGTCATCCCCTTTGGAAAAAACAAAGTACTCACAAACTATCACATAAGGTGGTAGGCCCCTAAATACAGAAGAAGTAATAAGGGATCTGTGGACCCAAGTAGATAGTAACCTCTCCTTTGATAATCACATTGCCAAAGTGGTTAGAAAATCCTCCTATGTGGCCCACCTAATCACAAAAGGGTTTGCATCCAGATCGAAAGAGGTCATTGGGCCCCTCTACGCATCACTCATCAGACCCATCATAGAGTACAATGCCCCATTTGGGATGTATCTTACAAGACACCTGCAACAACTGGAAAGACCACAAAAGTACCTCACCAAGAGTATCACTGGCTTCAAGCAGATGCCCTATGTAGCCCGACTGAAGAAACTCCAGCTGTACTCGGTTACATACCGCCTACTCAGAGGTGATCTCTGCCTGACATACAAGACCATGTCCAACCCAGAATTGATGGACATGCTTGAGCCACACACTCCAGGGATCTAAACCTTACCACAACAATAAATAGGGCGTGCTGGAGGGATAGATTCCTGTCCCAGGGACTTGCCATGCTCTGGAATAAGATTCCAATCCACATTAGGCAGAGCTCCTCACTAACCCTCTTCACGAGAAACCTCGACAAGTGGATGGGAAACAGAAAGTTTACCCCAGGGATCACTTCAGTGGCTCTGCTGGACAGAGGCACAGGGAACTAATCTAAGGGCAGCGAAAGCCAACACATTCCAGCTAGGCTTATAAATGCCTTCGGGCAGATAGCCTAGTACCTGCCTATGTTGACAGACTTGAAGAAGTCTGTCAGGTTGAGTAGGCATGATCTACCTTTCACAAACCCATACTGCTTGGGGTCCAGAGTTTGGAGATTTCCTATGTTCTTATTTATATGGCCCATGATGATGTGCTCCATAGCCTTATATATCAGACTCATCAGGCTAATGGGGCGGTAGTTCCTAGGGTCTGTAGTCGCTCCCCCTTTATGGAGTGGAATGACTGTAGCAGTGCGCCATTCGGTAGGAACAAAGCCTGAAATGAGGCTGTGATTGAACAGGGTACTTGGGTGTGGTGCCAGTTCACTTTGTAATTCATGTAGAACACAGCCAGGGATATTATCAGGTCCCATGGAAGCTGTATTATTGGCTTTGGACAGTGCTGTTTTTACCTCTGTAGCCATGATAATAGGGACTTGGCATTCCTCAGGTATTGTGATAGGCCCTTTAGGGGATGAAAAGGGGGTAAAGTTCGCACTGAACCTGTCAGCCAATATGTTGGCAATATCGGTTGGTTCTGTGTATATGTATTGCCATTGTGCTGTAATTCAGAGCAGATCTGAGTATTGCCATGTAGATTCTTGACATAGCTATAGAATGCCTTGTGGTTGTCTTTAAAATCTGCAGCAATTTTTTCATAGCTAACTTTAGAGGATATGATGATGGATCTTAGTTTTTTGCTGAGACTAATAAAGGAGTTTTTCCAGTCTTGGGACTTTACCCTTTTCTGAAACAGTTTCTTTCCTTCTGTTATAGAGTTTGTTTATGGTGGGAGACCACCAGATTGGCTTCCTTTTTTGGATAGTGTCTTGGTTCTGTTTGGTAGGCCCAATGTTCTTCGTGTTTCACTGTTACAATCATCACACTTGGGTTATCTGCCTGCAAGTAGCCCTCAGTTGGCCCGAATACCAGAGTCTTAGGATTTCTGTGTCGGATGCTGCCGCTTCTTCCATGATGTCAGGTCATCAGGGGTATAAAACAGGCAGCCGATGCCATTACATCAGTCTTTCTTGCCGAGGAGCCCGAAGCAGAAGCAGTTCACAAGTGCCGATCGGCCGCTACCTGAAATTTTCGTTTTTCGAGTTTCAAACCTGAAGTCTTCTAAAGTTAAGTACCCTGTTGGGGATCCTTTTTTCTTGCTCTAACCAATGTCAGGAAAAGTTAACAGTTGTCTTGCCTGTGGAAAGCAAATACCTCACAGATTTTCATTCTTACTGCGTCACCTGTTTAGGCCCAGACCACAACGTCCCTTGCTGTCAGTTTTGTGCCTTGTTTAATGCCCAAACCATTCATCATTGGGCTATCTTTGTTGCTAAATTCTTTTGTTGTCGTTTTCTGTATTCTGAAATGGCTTCGATAAGCCATCCGACTACCGATCTTCCGAAAAAACGTAAAGATAAAGACAGAGACAGACCGCATAGGTTTAAAACTGCCAACAATGCTTCTGTTAAGCTAGTTGCCAGTCCGCCGGTACTCAGTGAAGCACCTTTGCAGCCCCTGATGCCCACTTCTACAGATTTTAAGGCCTCTGCTGAGACCCATTCGGAGATGCCGCGAGATGCTTCTTCGACTATTGAACATGTGGATGTCTCTACCTTGGATGGGCCCAGAGCCGCTGTGCGGGCACTGGCTTCTGAGGGTGTATTCTGACCTACCGATATTTGAATTAAACTGACGACTTCGATTTTAGCTAAAACTACCGAGTTTCTTAGGCCCAGAGTATGCACTACGCCTAGAAAACTGACAACCAAAATGCATGATCAAGCTCCCATGCCACAAAAACAAATACTTAGAATGGCTGAAGACCTTATTACCCTAATTAGGGGAAGCCAGCCTTCCTCTGATAAGAGACAAAGAATTGAGTTTCATTCTGATTCTACAGACCAGGAGTCCGATGGCTCTGACCATTCTGATTATCAGGACATGCCCTTATCAACCTATGAGGATTCAGATGCAGAGGAATCCATTCCGTCTGCCTCCACTCCAGAGGATTTTTCTTTTGGTGAAACCTTGCATACTTTAAGAGAGCATTTCCACTGGGAATGCCAGGACTACCCTCAGTCCTAAAAGAGACTCAGAGAATTTTTAGAGTTGCCTCAGCACAGGCCTCTAGCTATACCCCTTGTCCTGGATGTTGTAGATGATGTCCTTATGGAATCCAGTCTTACTCCAGAGACTTTACCCCCGGCCCCTAGAAAACCTGACAGGTACTGCAGAGTACCTGATTCTCACAATTTTTTCTTCAGGAATCCTACTGCGGATCCAGAGACTATTTCCCAGGGACCTAAAGGAATTAAGGCTATTACAGCCAAAAATCCTACCCCTTCAGACAGATATTCCAGAGCTTTAGACAGATGAGGTAGGAAGGTATATACCTCTGCAACTCTTGCCATCAGGGCATTGAATTGCCGTTTCACATGTTGAAGTACCAGCAACATGTTATGGAACTAATTAAACAAAAAATGGGGTTATTTCCAGATTGTGCAGAAAATAAAGATTTACAAGAGTTAATGCATTCTGCAAACCAAGTTAGTAAGCATACTTTGCAGTGTGGCTTTGATGCCCTAGAAGCATTTCACAGGGCTGCAGTCACTGGGTCTGTACTGAGAAGGCATGCTTGGCTGAAGGAACAAACATTGTCAGATCATGTCAAATCAAAATTACTAGACGCTTCTTTAAATAAAGACTGTTTGTTTGGCGCCAAAGCAGAAGAGGTTTTTAAAAAGATGGAAGAAAAAGCTAAATCTATGCAAACTGTTAAAGAATTCTTACAAGTGCAGCCACCTAGATTCATTCAGCATTGGCCTTCTAAAAACTGGTCCTTACCCTTGGTAATGCAATGTGCCATATAGAAGGACTTCTTCGCCACAGTGGCAATGTGGTGCTTGAAGGAGAAGTTGCTGACAACCTGTGTCCCCAAATCTATTATAATGCATACAGTGTTCATTGGGCTCCCATTGATGTGGTACTTACTGGGAATTGAGTGTTTTACCAAGGGGGATGATGACGCATATTTGTGGTGTCAAGCTTCTGGGCATGGTTTCCACACCACTCAGTGGTCTCAGTGAGACCTTTCTGTGGGATGTGTGCATCACTTGTGGGGTCAGTGATGGCTCCCAGCTTGCAGTCCTCTGTGAACTTGGTCAGCTAAAGTTCCTCTGGGTTGGGCTGGACTCCTGAGAAGTAGATGCTGGACAGGACACTACCCAGTACTGATCCCTGTGGGACTCCACTTGTGACTGCTTGCCATTCTGACCTGGAGTTTGCCACTGTCATACTTGTGTGTTCTGTAGACCAATTTGCAAAACAAACAAAGATATATGGATTGATGCCTAGTCTGTGGGATTTATCAATAATCCCTCACTGAGGGATGGTGACACAAGCTTTGGACATATTGATGTAGGCTGTATGCAGTGCCTTACTGTCATACACAGCCCTAGTGACTGAGTCACAAATGTCAACCAGGTTGAGCAGGCATGATCTGCCATTCACAAAGCCAAACAGTGTGGGTCCAGAGTTAGGAGATCACCTATATCTTGGTCAGTCAGGTCCCTGAAGATGTGGTCCATACCACTACATAGTAGACTTGTCAGGCTAAGGGGCCAATAATTCACAGAGTCTGTAGATGCTACCCCGTTATGGAGAGGGATGACAGTAGCAGTGTGCCATGTTTGAGGGACAAAGCCTGAGGTGAGGCTGTGACTGACCCAGGCACATAAATTTGACCCAAAGTCACTTTGTATGTCATGTAGAACACAGCCATGGATATGTTGGTGTCCCATGGAAGCTGTATTCTTGCCTGTGGACAATGCAGGTCTAACCTGGCCTGCAGTACTGCTGGGTGCCTGCCATTCGTCTGCCATTGTGATTGTACACTTTTGGGGGGAGAGAGGGGGAGGGCTGGCACTTAATGTGTTGCCAAGACTGTGGCCAATATCTGTTGTCTCAGGATAGGTACTAGTATTGTGCAGTAACTCACAGCACTTGTGTTTAATGCTGTGGAGGTTGTTGATTTAACTATCAAAGGCTTTTGTGATTGTTGTCAGTGTCTGCTGCATGTCTGCCTTCATAGATGCCTGTAGGGGATTCCATGTGAGATCCCAAGTTGTGTTTGAGGCTAATAAGGGAGTTCAACAGTCATGGGACACCACCTTTTTCTGCAACAGTGTCCTCTTTCATAGTGGACTTATTCACTCCCATCCCCCACAAGGAGGGTTTGGATTTATTCTATGAAGCAGTTAGAGAACTCATTGCATTTTCTGATCCTATGTTGAATTTTTTGATGGCTGTTATGGACCACATTCTGTCAAACAACTATTTTACATTTGAGGGCGAATACTATAGGTAAGCACAAGGGGTAGCAATGGGGCAACATTTGCCCCCATTTACGCCAATTTGGTTTTATATGCATGGGAAAAGAAATATATCTTCACAAGTGCTTTTAAACCTTTATGGTGTACCTATTATTGCTTTTTGGATGATGTGTTTATTTTATGGAATTATTCAAATGTGGATCTTGATGGGTTTTTGGACCACATCAATCAGATGTGTGTATTTTTTAAATTTATAGCCAAACATTCTAGTGAGAATAATAGAGTATTTGGATTTGATTATTTCTAAGGACACATCCAATAAAAAATGTGCCTCTAGAATATTTCGGAAAGACACTTTCTCCATCAGCTACCTTGATTTTCAGAGTAGTCACCCCTTTCATATGAAGAGAAACATCTATAAGGGGCAACTGGTAAGGGCTGGGAGAATGTGTTCTACATATGAAACCTTCTTGGAAGAAGTTTCCAACATAACAGAAATGTTTAGGGTAAGGGGATACCCAAAAGGACTTCTTGAAGAAGTAGCAAAAGGAATGATGGAAGGATGGGGTTCAGAATATAAGCCCTTACTGGGAAGTGGTGTGACCATTCAAAAAAACGGGTAGTCAGCATACTGATAGGGTCAATTTTGACACTAGTATGGTCATCCCTTATGGTTCAGATGAACGTGCATTGAGGGAAATTATAAAGAAGAATTGGCATATATTCAATGGAAACTTTGATATTTTCACACACTTGGTGAGACACCAAGCTTTATATACAAAGCTGGGAGGAATTTTAAACATTTGATAGAGCACACTTTCCTTAACAAGACTATGTTCGTCAAAGGAACTACTAAATGTGGTAGTTGCAATCAATGCCCCTACATCTTAGATAGCGATGTGACCTTGATAGCTGGGCATGGTAGGGGCATTCCTCTACATAAGGGTAATTGTAACACGAGAGGTGTTATATATATTTCAGTTTGCCAAACATGTTCATATTACTATATTGGTAAAACGGAAAGGAATTTTAAGACCAGAATATATGAACACCTTTATGCCATTAATAAGTGGAATGTAAACAATGCATTGTATAGGCACACACTAGCATGTGAGAGAGATACAAAATTTAAGTTTGGCATTGTAGAAGTTGTCCCACGGAATTTTAGAGGTGGTTGGTGGGAGCTTCAGGTTAACCTTAGAGAGTTTTATTGGATTATTAGATTAAATGCCACTGTTGCACCAGGGTTAAATGACCATATTTCCCTGGTTCCTGTTCTAAGAAAAAGAGCTTTAAACATCTGAATTGTTATTGTATTTTGTATAATATATTATTTTTAATAATGTAAAATGTAACATTTTCTTAATTTTTTTGTGTGTATATTTAAAGTACAAAGGTTTTTAGTGTTTTAGTGTCTATGTATTTAAAATTGTGGAAGAATAATTGATTAATTGATTGCTTCATTGCATATAAAGGGTGTTGACTTGGAACAATGTAATTTCTTCTGTTTCTTGTTCTGAGGAAGTCCTCGAGGTGTATACTGGGGAAGAAAGCACTTAACAATAAAGAGGCACAGTATTTGAGGCTTACAACTACAGGTATTTTGTGGCTAAAATTGACTTTGTACTGTGTTTTTACACTTTTGGAATAGCCACCTGTTGTTTTATTTTATTTTGCTCTGTAATTGAGTTTAGAACGGAATAATGGATGAAACCAATGATGTTAATAGAGGAAGGGGATCTGTGTCTGTGTTAACAGATGGTTTATCTTGTTTTCCGGTTAACACTTCAGCTACCAACAGTGATCTAGCTTCCTTAATTGCTGTTTTGTCCCAACAGGTTGCCGATTTGACCAAGAGGTTGGATGTTATGTGCAACAATACTTTAAATACATCCAGCCAAAACGACGTTCGGAGAAAGGATTTTTCACTTATTCACCCTAGGCTTGTAAATGAAGGTGACTTCTCCGATAATCCACAAGAGGGCAGTATAAGATCGCAAATAAATACTTCAAACAAGCCTAAATCAACAGGCGGAAATCAAGCTGTTGCTATTGAAAATCCACAAGAGGGCAGTATACGGTCGCGTAACAGTGAAGAAAACAGTTCCAGCTCAGCAGATGCCCATTTGGCATCCGTTTTCTTTAAAGAACGGATTATGAGGAACATTTTTTTTGTGCAAGAGACACACAGCAAGTTTGTGGATTAGAATATAAATCCTTTAATTCCTCCATGAGGGACTTTGAGAACACTATTTTGAAGGTACGTGCCATACAATGTGTTAACTTGTACTTACAAGAAAGCCTTAAGAAAAGGAACGTCCCTAAAGGGCTTAGACTATATAAATTTCCTAATGGCATGGATGTAAACAATTGTGTTACAGATGAATCTTTTCTCTATTTGTCGGCTTTGGGTTAGAATTGATGGAATTTATTATAAAAACAAACAACAAGCGTATTAAAATAATGCTTGATGATTTAGATAAAATGAATAATGTGCTTACAAATGATTTATTGTTTTGATGTTAATAAGGTGCAATATGAGAGAATTTTTGAAAATGTGGACAACAATGTAAAGTTGAACTTAGAGCGTAAAAGTAAGAAACTTTTAAGGGATAAAATGACTATTTAAAAAAACAAATGTATTTTCTACCAAAATGGTTTATTGGTTCACAAAATGGTTTTGAACAGGTGAGTTACAACGAAGGTTTTGACCAACATTTACCACCATTAAGTGAAGATATACAAACTGATGAGAGTATGAATGATTATGACCAGGGTGTAGACCAATATGAAGCCAATTTTCCCGTATTGAGAAGATCAGAACGTTTGGAAAACAAGAATAGGCAGAGGGCTTTTTTAGGAGAGACTAATGTACAAAGAAACAACAACAGAGGCAACAACAAGGGGAGATACAGAAACAAATACAGGTAATTGGTATTGACACACAGTCTAATATTGTGCTGACTAATAATGGCAAATGTGCTTCTTATGAAGGGTTTAAGATATATAATTATACTGATTCGATTTTGGATATAAACTGCTTTTCTTTATTTAGGAAAGGGTTTAAGTTTGTCCCCACTTTCAGATTGAATACGGTGGATATTATTACTGAGTTGAAGCTATTCACTAGGAAACTAAATTTTAAAATTTTGTTCAAGGGACAGGATCTCTCTGGAAAGGAAGACAAATTTAAATTGAAAAAGAAAAGTTGTTTTACTCCACCACTGCACCCCCTTATTCTAGCTTTTGAAAAATCTTGTGAAGTAGATATTCAGAATGAGTTTAAATATTTTAGGCTTGAAAAGATTTTAATTTGTGTATTGAAGAATACACATTACTTAAACAATTTAGAACAAATAAAGAGCTAAGAATTATGAAATCCAATAAGGGTAGGGGGTTGTTTTGTTTAACAGTATTGATTATATTAATAATCTTACAATGATTTTTGCTGACAATGAGAATTATCAGGTTGTATCTAGGAACGAAGTCATGTTAGCACATAGAAAAATCCAATTATTTTTAGAAGATTCTCTGTTACAAAGAGCCAATTCAGAGGATTTATTTAATTTCCTAACTTCTGAACATCCACTTATCCCAACAGCCTTTGGCATCCCAAAAGTACATAAGTGCATAGATGATCCCCCACTTAAGGTCATTATTTCAGCAAGGAATAGTTCCACATATACCCTTTGTACATTTGTCGATAGACTTCTAAAGGATACTGTTGGTTTAGTGGACTATTTGCTAAAGGACTCTTGGGACTTCCTGTCCAAATTTAATGAGTCTTGGTACAATGATAGCGTTATTTTTTCCACTGTTGACATAGTGGACTTATTCACTCCCATCCCCCACAAGGAGGGTTTGGATTTATTCTATGAAGCAGTTCATAGGTTCATACTAGGCTATCTGCCCTAGGGCATTTATAAGCCTAGCCAGAATGTGTTTGGCTTTCGCCACCCATTTTAAATTTATTTTACTATGCCCTTTTTCGAGGTTAGTATACTGTGCCTCTGTCTAACAGTGACACAGAAGTGATACCCGGGGTAAACCTACGATCTCCCATCCACTCATCAAGTTTCCTCTTGAAGAGAGTCAATGAGGGACTCTGCCTAACCTGGACTGGGATTTTATTCCAGAGTGAAGGGAGCCTCTGGGTTATGAATCTGTCCCTCCAGCATGTCCTATTTATTTCAGTGCTGAGGTTTAAATCTCTCGAGCGCGTAGCTCGATGGGATTTGGATTTTCTGAGGTGCAGCATGTCCATTAATTCCGGGTTGGACATGGCTTTATACGTCAGGCACAGATCGCCTCTGAACAGGCAGTATGCCACTGAGTAGAGCTGGAGTTTCTTTAACCGGGCAGCATATGGCATCTGTTTGAGCCCTTTGATCCTCTTGGTGAGGTACTTTTGGGGTCTTTCCAGTTGCTGCAGGTGTTTAGTAAGGTACATCCCAAAAGGGACATTGTACTCAATTATGGGCCTGATGAGGGATGAGTAAAGAGGCACGATGACCTCCCCTGATCTAGATGTGAATCCCTTCATGATTAGGTGGGCTATATAAAATGTTTTTCTAACCACTTTGGCCACGTGGTTGTCAAATGAGAGATTGCTATCAACTTGGGTCCCCAGGTCCCTAATTACTTCTTCTGTACTTAATGGATTACCACCTATGTGGTAATTTGTGGGCACTTTGTTTTTGCCAAAGGGGATGACTATACACTTTTTGGCATTTAGCTTGAGGCCATGGCTCTGGCACCAGTTGTCTGTTTCTATGAGGCCCTTTTGGAGGATGCTTGTGTCGGCTGGAGAGTCGATTATGGCGCCCAGTTTGCAGTCATCTGCGAACTTGGTCAGCCACAGTCCTTCCATGTTGGCCTGTACCTCCGAGAAATATATACCGAACAAGAGAGGTCCCAGGACTGAGCCTTGTGGGACACCACTTGTAGCAGGTTTGGAGTCTGACATGGCTCCAGCAATTCTAACCATGTGGGTTCTGTCCTTGAGCCAGTTTGCAATCCATCTAGTGACATAGGGGTTTATATTTAAGCTGGTGAGCTCTTCTATAATGCCCGAGTGGGGTATTGTATCGAAGGCGTTTGCGAGGTCCAGGTAGGCTGTGTGGACCACCTTCCCCTCGTCAATGGCCTTGGTGACTGTTTAAAAGAAATCAACCAGGTTTAAGAGGCAGGATCTGCCCTTAACAAAGCCAAACTGGGTAGGATCCAGTGTCTGTAGGTCCCCAATATCTTTATTTATGAGGTCCATGATGATCCTTGCCATAGCTTTGCAGACCAAACTAGTCAGGTTTATGGGGCGATAGTTTCCAGGATCCGTTGAGGCACCACCTTTATGGAGAGGGACCACTGTTGCTGTACGCCACTCTTTGGGCACATATCCTGTAGTAAGGCTGAGATTGAACAGTAGTTTTATGTTTGGGTTTAGCTCTTCTTGGAGTTCATGTAGGACGCAGCTCGGGACACCGTCTGGTCCCATTGATGCTGTGTTTTTTGCTTTGGAGACGGCGGCTCTTACCTGAGCATCTGAGATGTCAGGGGGGCAGCACTCTGCTGGGATAGATATTTGCCCTTTTGGTGGGGGTTGCGCTGAACCTGTCAGCTAGGATGTTGGCAATGTCTGTGGGTTCATGTATTTTTTGTAATTTTGGACTAATTCTGAGCTTATCTGGGAATTACCACCCAGGTTCCTAACATAACTAAAGAAAGCCTTGTGATTATCCTTAGTGTCCTGTGCAATCTTTCTCTCGAAGCTGGCCTTAGACAATTTTATGAGTGCCTGTAGTTTTTTGCTAATACTGATCAGTGATGCCTTCCCTTTTTGGGATTTTGCTCTATCATTTAGTAGCTTCCTCCTTCTATTGTATAGTTTGTTTATGGCTGGGGTCCACCAGACAGGACGTCTGCCTTTGGAGGATTGGGTCTTGGTTTTATTTGGGATCGCATGATCCATGCATTCCTGAAGGTGTTCATAGAATGCATTTATAAAGGATTCTGCGGTCTGGGCTGTATTTTCGACAGGCCCAGGGGCTTTGAAGGATTCCACCTTGGTTTTGAGGAGTGTGAAATTTGCTTTAGAGAAGTTTTTCACTGTGGTTTTCTGGGCAGGGGGTGGGGTCGGGATGTGAATATCCAGTGAGATTAGTTTATGGTCTGATCTTACCAGTGAGGGATACACTTCTGGTCTGGAGCATAGAGTCCCCATGTTGGTGATGATCAGGTCCAGTATGTTTTCCCCTCTTGTGGGAGTGGTAACAAGTTGTTCCATAGCATTTGAGTTTATAAATTCTAGGAACCTTTGGGCTAGGGTGTTGGAGCTAGAGTAATGCTCCCAGTCTATGTTTGGGTAGTTGAAGTCACCCAGTATAATGGTGTTTGGAGAGACCTTCATATTTTCCAGTGTTCTCAGAAAGGCCGAGTGGGGTTCCTGGGTTTGGGAGGGTGGTCTGTAGCAGGCTATAAACTGGAAGGCAGTTTTACCCACTGTTAGTTGCACATGGATAGTCTCTGATGCTTCGTGCTTTGCCACCAACCTGGAGGTGTGGGTATCTTTGATGAATATTGATACTCCCCCTCCTTTTGTGGTTCGGTCCAAGTGCTGGGGTGCTGTCAGGAGCCCTGAACCAGGTTTCTGTTACTGCACAGATATCGATGTTCTCCATGCTAAGGAGAGTTTCGAGTGCATGCATCTTGAGGTTTAGACTTCTGGCGTTGAGTAGCATTACTCTTAGATGTTCATCGTGTTTCACTGTTGAAGTCATGACTGTAGGGTTCTCCCCTGCCGGCAGGCAGCCCTCGGTCGGCCAGAATCCCAAAGTCTGGGTCTGGCATCGGCTGTTCAGCTACGCTCCCTGACGTCAGAGTGCCAGGAGTACAAAGCTGACAGCCGACGCCATCTTCTCCAGTCTTTCTTGCCATGCGGTGATAGCAGTTTGCATTTGCCGGTCGTTGACTCCTGACGAATTTTACTGATATACTTCGGTCCGAAGACTTTCTTCTCCACTCAAAGCTAAGTACCTCGTTGGGGAAACTTTTTTCTTGCTCCACTCCGATGTCAGAAAAAGTTAATAATTGTATTTCATGTGGGAAGCAAATACCTCATAAGGATTTTCATTCTTACTGTATTCCTTGCTTGGGCCCTGACCACGACGTAGCTAGTTGTCGGTTTTGTGCTAGATTCAATCAACGTACAATTAAGCGAAGGTACGATTTTGCTTTTCATTACTTCGGTAGGCGCTTTAACTACAAAATGTCGTCGGATACGGTCCCGGCTACCGGAGTTCATAAATGTCGCAAGGATAAAGACAGGCCTCCGAGGTCCAAATCTGATGATAACGCACAAGCGGAGCCAGCTTCAGGTTCGGCCGTCGTCAGTGAGGCGCTTTTGCAGCCCCTGTCATTGGCCATTTCAGAACCGATGGCCGAAACGGACTCTCATGAGGAGCCAACCAGGCCTTTAAATATTTCTGTTGCAGGACCTTCTGACAACGCTCCTTCGGATGGGTCCAGAGCCGCTGTGCAGGTACCGGCTTCCGAAGGGGTTTTCAGGCCTACTCAGCTACTAATAAAGGCAAAGACTCCTTCAAAATCAAAGACTTCTACACAGGCTTCTTCTGAACCGGCTCCCAAGTCACAGAAGCAGTTACTCAAGATGGCGGAGGATTTGCTTACTATGATTAGGGGTTCTCATCCCCCTCCAGACAAAAGGCCAAGGCAGGATATTTCTTATGATTCCTCTGATCAGGCTTCTGTTTCCTCAGTTTCTTCTTCTGATCAGGAATATTCTTTCCCTCCTTATGAGGATTCTGATGCTGAAGAATCCATTCCTTCAGCTTCTCCCCTGAGGATTTCTCTTTGGGAAACTTTGCATGAAATGAGGGAACATTTCCACTGGGAAGGACAGGAGTATTCGGAATCCAAGAAAAGGCTGAGGGAATTTCTTCTACTTCCCCAACATAGACCCCTGGCTATCCCTCCTGTTTTGGATATTGTGGATGATGCCTTTCGGAGGCTAACTTAACCCCTGACTCTTTTCCTCCTGCTCCTGTGAAACCTGATAGATATTACAGGGTTCCTGATTCCCATCAGTTTTTATACAAGAACCCTTCTGCTGACCCTGAAACCATTTCTCAGGGTCCTAAGGGAGCTAAGGCCGCTTCTGCCAAAAATCCCACTCCTACTGAAAAGGATTCTCGATCCTTAGAAAGATGGGGCAAAAAAGTGTACACTTCTGCTACTTTGTCCATTAGGGCTTTAAACTGTCAGTTTCATATGTTTAAATACCAGCAATTTCTATTGTCTGTCTTAAAACAAAAGCTTACTTCCATTTCTGCCTGTGCAGAGGATAAGGAATGACATGATTTATTGCATGCCACTGAACAGGTTGGGAAGCATGGTTTACACTGTGGATTTGATGCATTGGAGGCTTCTTGTAGGGCTGCAACCTCTGGCACAGTCATTAGGAGGCATGCATGGCTAAAGGAACAAAATTTACCTGAACAAGTAAAGGCTAAATTATTGGATGCTCCTGTTCAGCATAATGTTTTGTTTGGCTCAAAAGCTGAAGAGGTGATTAAAAAGTTGGAGGATAAGGCGAAATCTATGCAAACAGTTAAAGATTTCTTACAAGTACAGCCTCCTAGATTTAGCAGGAATTGGTCCTTTCCCTCTTCAGACAGGCCTCAGAGGGGTAGATATAGATGTTCCAGAGGGAGGCCTCAATCACAAGCTGCTTATAGACCAAGACAGTGGACTGCTTCCACTCCTAAGGGAGGAGAGGGCAGGTCACAATCTCAAAGAAAACAAACTCAATGACTCCCTCTGTTGGGCTACAGGAACTTCTTGCCTGGAAGCCCCTCTTGGAGGAAAACTCTCCCTTTTTTATCAAAATTGGACTCAAATAACCCCAAGAAAAATGGGTTTTGGATGTGGTTTTAAGAGGTTACAAATTCCATTTTCACACCTTGCCAAGGCCAAGCGGATGGCCAGACCTTCCAAAACATCAGTGGACGGAGGCCTTAAACCAGGTGGAAGCTCTTTTGGCTATGAATGCCATAGAACTGGTTCTTCTTTCAGAGATGGGAAAAGGTTTTTATTCAAGGCTCTTTCTAGTCCCAAGGAAGCAAAACTCATGGAGACCCATTCTGGATCTGTCGGTCTTGAACACCTTTCTAGAAATTCCAAAATTCAAGATGCTTACTCTACAGCAGCTACTTCCAATGCTGTCCAACAATGCATGGATGGTAACTTTGGATTTAAAGGAGGCATATTTACATATTCCCATCAGTCAGGATCACAGAAAATACCTCAGGTTCAAAGCCGGATCGAGGCACTTTCAATTCTCTGCGCTGCCCTTTGGATTATCTACTGCGCCCAGGGTCTTCACCAAATGCCTGGCTCCAGTAGTAGCTTACTGCAGACTCAAGGGAATTCAAATTTACCCTTATCTGGACGATTGTCTAATTCAGGCAGACAGCAAGGATGTCTTACTCCAGCATCCAGAATTTGTACAGAACCTCCTCAAGTTCCTGGGATTCTCTGTAAACATAAAAAAGTCAAATTTGACACCATCACAACAGATAACTTTTCTGGGTGCACTTCTAAACACCACAACCCAGATGGCATTTCTGACATCCGAAAAACAGTTACAGTTGGCTTCAACTTTCAAAACCTTGGCAACTTTAACTCATCTATCTGCAAGGAAATTCCTGCAGGCTTTGGGTTACATGGCCTACTGCATCCTTCTCGTACCATATGCAAGACTACACATGAGGAAAATACAGTGGTACCTAAAAAGTGTATGGTCTCAGCATTGCCACAGTTTAGACATACTGATCTTCGTCCTTCCCTGCCTTCAAAAGGAATTTCTTTGGTGGTCCAGGGCATGTGCTCTAAACAAAGGGAAGCCCTTCTGTCTGCCTCCTGCCTCTCAGATTCTAACCACAGACGCCTCGGATTATGCTTGGGGAGCCCATTTTCAGGGCAATTGTTTGCAGGGCCTTTGGACAAAGGATCAGAATCACCTGCATATCAATTTAAAGGAAATGTTAGCCGTTCAGAAAGCTCTATTGGCCTTCAGGAATCTTTTACAACCAGGACAACTGTTAATACGGACAGACAACACCACAGTTATGTGGTACATAAACAAGCAAGGGGGATCTCATTCCTACCCCCTTTGCAGACTAGCCATGGATCTCTGGAACACAGCTCTAGCTTGCAATCTGGATCTTCAAGCTCAGTTTCTACCAGGAAAACAAAACTTCCTGGCAGACAGTCTGAGCAGAAATCTTTCAGATCCACATGAGTGGATGCTGGACACCAAAATATTCAGAATGATAACAGCAGTCAGGGGATGTCCTCACATAGACCTCTTTGCATCCCATCTCAATCATCAACTACAGACGTTTTGCACCAGGACTTTCCACAGACAGGCTTGGAAAGTGGACGCCCTGTCATTCAGTTGGAGGAACCTCTTGGGATATGCCTTTCCGCCTCTTCCTCTTCTTCCACGGGTTTTATTGAAGATAAAACAGGACAAGCCCAAGATGATAATCTTGCTGGCTCCAAATTGGCCTCGGCAGCTTTGGTATCCAACTTTAAAAAACCTATGCCTGGACCCCCCTTGGGTTTTACCTCAGTCTCCGAACCTTCTGTCCCAACATCAGGGTCAGGTCCTACACTCTCATGTCAGAACTCTCAACCTGGCGGCCTGGTTAATCCAGGGCCTTTGATTTCTTCTTTACTGCCCAAGCAGGTTATGGATGTCATTTTAGAAGCCAGACATCCTAGTAATAGAAAATCTTATGCAGGCAAATGGAAAAGATTTTGTTCCTGGATGCAGGCTCAGGATTCTGATCCTCTTCTTCCAAACATTACTTTAATTTTACTTTACTTGACAGATCTCTTACATAAGGGTCTCTCTTTTTCTTCCATTAAGATACATGCCTCTGCTATTTCTGCTCATTATAATACAGACCCTCCCAACTTTTCCCACCAGCTCATGCAACAGTTTCTCAGAGGAGCTAAGAACTTAAGACCTCCTAGATCTCCTCCTATTCCTGCTTGGGATCTCACCTATGTTTTGGAAAAACTAACCTTGCCTCCTTTTGAGCCTGCTGCCTCTTCTGACATCAAGTTTTTATCTTGGAAGACAGCCATCCTGTTAGCCCTAACCTCTGCCAGGAGGGTTTCAGAGTTACAAGCCCTTATGGCTGTGGAACCTTATATTATTTTTCAAGACATGGTGTCTTTGACTAATCCTACATTCATGCCTAAGGTGGTTTCCAAAGTGGCTTTAAATCAAACTATACATTTGCCAACCTTTTTCCCCACTCCTCAAAATAAAGGGGAAAGGATCTTACATTCCTTGGATATACACAGACAGCTACGTTTTTACCTGAACAGAACCAAGGACATCAGAAAATCAGAACAATTGTTTGTTTCTTATGCTTCAAGTTCCCAAGGTAAAGCCATTTCAAAACAGACCATTTCTAAATGGATTGCTCATGGAATCAGATTTTGTTATTCTCACCATGGAAAGCAAATCCCAGGAAGTATACGGACTCATTCCACCAGAGCTGCTGCCACTTCTGCGGCCTTCCTCAGGGGAGTTCCTACCAAGGACATTTTGGAAGCTGCAACTTGGAGTTCAGTGCATATTTTTTCAAAGCACTACAATCTACCTCTCTACTCTAAGTCTAGGGCAGGCTTTGCCTCTGCAGCCTTGCAGGGCCTTTTGGCCACCCCTTCTTCTTTATGACCTCCTCCCTTTCTTTCAGCTTTGGGATTCTACCCTACAGTCATGACTGCAACAGTGAAACATGATGAACATAGTACAGTTGTGTACACCTACCATAAATGTAGATGTTCGAGTGTCTTCACTGTTGCAGTCTGGGTTTCCCTCCCTCCTGTCCCCTCTTATTTTTACTATTCACCATTCTTATGAGGTGTATTTGCAAAGGTTTTGGGACCTTTTTCATTTTGAGACTCCTGACATCTGGGGCAAGAAAAACTGGAGAAGATGGCGTCGGCTGTCAGCTTTGTACTCCTGGTGCTCTGATGTCAGGGAGCGTAGCTGAACAGCCGACGCTGGACCCAGACTTTCGGATTCTGGCCGACCGAGGGCTGCCTGCCGGCAGGGGAGAACCCTACAGTCATGACTGCAACAGTGAAGACACTCGAACATCTACATTTATGGTAGGTGTACACAACTGTACTTTTCTTATCCCTTGTGATACCTATGGAGGTGGGTTTGTCTTTTGAGCCTTGCCTAAAAAAGGCACTGTGGGGATAGCAAGAGCCTTTGCCAATATCCGAAAGCCCAGGGGTGACAGGTGCAAGCCGTCCCTAGCGAAGCATTGTGGCTTGTCGAGCATATCATCCCAAGCTGACAGGCATTGGATCCCCTTTGAATGACACCAGTACTTAAGCCAATTGTTGAAATTGATCATCTTGTCTTCATATTGTGGCATCATTCTTGGTGAGGGTAAGATGCTACTCAAGGTCAGGGTCATACCGGCCTGGGCTACATGCTCAGAGAGCTCCTTTATGTCTCTTTTCATGTAGTCCAGGGAGGTACATCTCAGGTCATTCACACCAGCATGGACAATGACTGAGTCATATTTGTACTTGCCTTAGAGTGACCTGAGTGCTTGTGTTATGTGGCAGATCCTAGCGCCTGACAGGCTGCTCACCATGACCATCTCCTTGTTCAGCCTGGTGAGTGGGACGTCAGTGTGCCTGACGATAGAGTCACCTATTACAAGTGTATCAGGTGTGTTGTTTAGTCTTAAGGGCTGTGACTGTTCGGCACACTGGCTTTGTGAGATATGTGTTGCACGTGTTTTGTTTTGGGGTAGCGGTTGCTTGGGTGTCTGCTTTGGAGGTCTCTGCTGCTTAGGCAGATCTTTATTTAGAGCCTCCGAGTATGTTTTTGTGTGATTATTTGTTTGGTTTGCTGTCGTGGTAGGTCTATGTGAGACTGGAATTGTAGTGAGTGTGGTTTCCTTCTCCTCCTGACTGGTTATGCCAGTACTGAGTTGAGAGAGCTTAGCCTCCAGTTTGGCTATATGGTTGCATCTCTCACATGTGTTGGAATTTGTTGGGAAGAGGAGTGGGTTGTCTGTGTACATGAGGCAGTTGTAACATTGCTTCAAAATTCCCAGATTCACCAGCTGGACTGGAGAGGAGATTGACAACTGACCTTTGGACATGCTAGAATAATATTGGGAATTCCTTAATAATTGAAAACAAGGGCCAGTGGGGAGTGAGGGTGTAGTGCTTTTCATTTTTAGTGCTGACTTATATAATTGCTTTAGCGCGCAAGTGCCAGGTAACTTAAGTGCAATGTGTTACAGGTAACTTAAATGCAAAAATGACAAACAGTAACTTTCTTTCAAGTGAAACAAGGAAATAAGTACAGTAAGCAATGCAGATATCACTAGTGATCCACAGAAGCGCTGAGAAGCCGCGTATTAGGTGGAATTAGCGTTCCAGGGAAATAACAAGCAAACAAACAACAAGCATATAAACAAAGCTAGATTCAGCAGGCCTGGATCTAGTCTATGCTACAGCAAACAAGGTGTACCAATTTCAGTAAGATACAGTTCAAATATTCAGGCACTATAAACCTTTAACCAGAAATTCCCAGCTCAGAAGGGCAGAGTCCAGCCTCTTCTTCCACAAGAGTGCAGACCACGAACCTTCTTAATGTAAAATAACTGGCCTGAAGCCCAAGTGCCTAAACCAGAACTAATACACTTTAAAAATAACAGACACTGGTCTCTCAATCAGCAGCTCCCAACTTAGAAGGATGAAAGCTACCTGTCCTGCCACCACAGTGCATGCCACAAACCTTCCTAATGTAAAACAACTGGTCTGAAGCCCAAGTGCTTAATCCAAAAGACTTAGAATGATAGCTACACTTTACTCAAGTTACTACCAAGCAGTAATAAATACAATTGAATACTTTAGAGAATGCCTGGATTAGTGCTCAAGTTACACAAACAAAGCTAGATCCAGCAGGCCTGAATCCAGTCTATGCCACAGCAAACAAGGCGCACCAACTTCAGTAAGAAACAGTTCAGATATGCATGCACTATAAGCCTTTAACCAGAAATTCCCAGCTCAGAAGGGCAGAGTCCAGCCTCTCCTCCCACAAGAGTGCAGACCACGAACCCTCTTAATGTAAAATAACTGGCCTGAAAGCCCAAGTGCTTAAACCAGAATTAATACACTTTTAGAATAACAGACACTGCGACACAATCAGCAGTTCCCAACCTAGAAGGATGTAAGCTACCTGTTCTGCCACTACAGTGCAAACCACAAACCCTCTCAGTGCAAAACGACTGGTCCGAAGCCCAAGTGTTTAAACCAAAAGGCTTAGAATGAGTTACACCAAGCAGTAATAAATACAATTGAGTACTTTTAAGATGATGCAAAAGTAAAATAAAGTAGGTAGAAACACAAGTACAGTAAAAGCAGATGAAATTTTTTTTTTCTGAACAAGTGCTGAGATCAAAGAAACAGATTTGAGTGCTGAAACTTGAAAACTGGCTAGTTATAAGAAAAAAAAACTAAGCTAGAAGGCTTCCCTCCAACACAGAAGGGCTTGGGGGCTCAGAAGCCTACAAATAGTCTATACCACTTAACAGGAAAGGCAGGAAACAAGCTTAAATTTTTTTTTCTGTTTCCCAGATGCTCTCTTTGTACACAGTAGGAGTGCCTGAAATCAGAATATGATCTCACTGCACTCAGTTGAGTGAGCAAATGAGATGGGCCCAGAAGGAGTATCCAAACACAAATTTACAAGAGGGGCGTAGGGTTACCACCTGTCCCACTTTGCGAGGGACAGTCCCTCTTTGGGCAGTTGTGTCGTGACAAAAAATTAAAAAAATGGAAAATGTCCTGAGATTGTAGGACATAATTATGTCCCATATTTTATGTAATAGTTGCATAAAATGGTTATTTCTGTATCTAAAATACCTAAATGTTACAAGAAACAGAATAAGCAACTAAACTGCTACAAGGATAAGCTTTTATTTAGGCAAAAAAGTTAAGTTCTATTCTTTGCACTGACCGTGGGTATGTGTCGGCCTGTAAAATCTGATGTGTGTCCCGAAAATGTCCCACTTTGGCCATTTGAAAAGGTGGCAACCTTAGAGGGGCGGGCAGTTTCAAGGCCACTAAGATTAACACCAAAACAAAAACAGGGAGGGTGGGTGGGACTAACTGAAGAGCAGTCAAAACTTACAGTTCAGTTAATATTCCTGCAACACACAGTTAAAATCAATTTAAATACTGTATTTTTTTGAAAAAAAGTGCAGATAAAGGTACTTAAATTCTCTTATATGTCCAGTTGAATACAGCGAGTTCTTAGCCGGCCAAAGCTGAGGTTTTTAAGCAGAAAATATTTCACACTGTACCACTTAAATAGGCAAGGACAGGAAATCAAAGAATGTGGCTACCCCCACACCTGTAATTACTAGCAAATAACAAAATTCAGCAAACACTGACTAACTTCCAGTTCAGTTAATATTCCTGCAACACACAGTTAAAATCAATTTAAATACTGTATTTTTTGGGAAAAAAAAGTGCAGATAAAGGTACTTAAATTCTCTTATACGTCCAGTTGAATACAGCAAGTTCTTAGCCGGCCAAAGCTGAGGTTTTAAGCAGAAAATATTTCACACTGTACCACTTAAATAGGCAAGGACAGGAAATCAAAGAATGTGGCTACCCCCACACCTGTAATTACTAGCAAATAACAAAATTCAGCAAACACTGACTAACTTCCAGTTCAGTTAATATTCCTGCAACACACAGTTAAAATCAATTTAAATACTGTATTTTTTTTGAAAAAAAAGTGCAGATAAAGGTACTTAAATTCTCTTATATGTCCAGTTGAATACAGCAAGTTCTTAGCCGGCCAAAGCTGAGGTTTTTAAGCAGAAATTATTTCACACTGTACCACTTAAATAGGGAAGGACAGGAAATCAAAGAATGTGGCTACCCCTACACCTGTAATTACTAGCAAATAACAAAATTCAGCAAACACTAACTTCCAGTTCAGTTAATATTCCTGCAACACACAGTTAAAATCAATTTAAATACTGTATTTTTTTGAAAAAAAAGTGCAGATAAAGGTACTTTAATTCTCTTATACGTCCAGTTGAATTCAGCAAGTTCTTAGCCGGCCAAGCCAAAAGTGCAGATAAAGGTACTTAAATTCTCTTATACGTCCAGTTGAATACAGCAAGTTCTTAGCCGGCCAAGCCAAAGCCGAATAGTTTTAGAACTCATTGCATTTTCTGATACTATGTTAAATATTTTGATGGCTGTTATGGACCACATTCTGTCTAACAACTATTTTACATTTGAGGGCGAATACTATAGGTAAACACAAGGGGTAGCAATGGGGCAACATTTGCCCCCATTTACGTCAATTTGGTTTTATATGCATGGGAAAAGAAATATATCTTCACAAGTGCTTTTAAACCTTTATGGTGTACCTATTATTGCTTTTTGGATGATGTGTTTATTTTATGGAAATATTCAAATGTGGATCTTGATGGGTTTTTGGATCACATCAATCAGATATGTGTATTTTTTTTAATTTACAGCCAAACATTCTAGTGAGAAAATAGAGTATTTGGATGTGATTATTTCTAAGGACACATCCAATAAAAAAATTGCCCCTAGAATATTTCGGAAAGACACTTTCTCCAACAGCTACCTTGATTTTCAGAGTAGTCACCCCTTTCATATGAAGAGAAACATCTATAAGGGGCAATTGGTAAGAGCTGGGAGAATGTGTTCTACATATGACACCTTCTTGGAAGAAGTTTCCAACATAATTGAAATGTTTACGGTAAGGGGATACCCAAAAGGACTTCTTGAAGAAGTAGCAAAAGGAATGATGGAAGGATGGGTTTCAAAATATAAGCCCTTACTGGGAAGTGGTGTGACCATTCAAAAAACGGGTAGTCAGCATACTGATAGGGTCAGTTCTGACACTAGTATGGTCATCCCTTATGGTTCAGGTGAATGTGCATTGAGGGAAATTATAAAGAAGAATTGGCATATATTCAAAGGAAACTTTGATATTTTTCACACACTTGGTGAGACACCAAGCTTTATATACAAAGCTGGGAGGAATTTTAAACATTTGACAGAGCACACTTTCCTTAACAAGACTATGTTCATCAAAGGAACTACTAAATGTGGTAGTTGCAATTAATGCCCCTACATCTTAGATAGCGATGTGGCCTTGATAGCTGGGCATGGTAGGGGCATTCCTCTACATAAGGGTAATTGTAACACGAGTGGTGTTATATATATTTCAGTTTGCCAAACATGTTCATTTTACTATATTGGCAAAACGGAAAGGAATTTTAAGGCCAGAATATATGAAGACATTTATGCCATTACTAAGGGGAATGTAAACAATGCATTGTATAGGCACACACTAGCATGTGAGGGAGATACAAGATTTAAGTTTGGCAATTTAGAAGTTGTCCCACGGAATTTTAGAGGTGGTTGGTGGGAGCTTCAGGTTGACCTTAGAGAGTTTTATTGGATTATTAGATTAAATGCCACTATTGAACCAGGGTTAAATGACCATATTTCCCTAATTCCTGTTCTACGAAAAAGAGTTTTCAAGATCTGAATTGTTATTGTATTTTGTATAATATATTATTTTTAATAATGTAAAATTTAACATTTTCTAAAGTTTTTTGTGTGTATGTTTAAAGTACAAAGGTTTTTAGTGTTTTAGTGTCTATGTCTTTAAAATTGTAGAAGAATAATTGATTAATTGATTGTTTCATTGCATATGAAGAGTTGTATAAAAGGTTGGACACTAAGGAGGGAGAAAAGGACCTGTACCGATTGGCTAGATAGAGGGACCGACCTAGTAAAGATGTGCAGCAGGTAAGGGTGATAAAGGATAATGAGGGAAATGTACTCACAAGCGAGGAGAGTGTGTTGAGCAGATGGAAAGAGTACTTTGAGGGGTTGATGAATGAAGAGAATGAGAGGGAGAGAAGGTTGGATGATGTGTAAATAGTGAATCATGAAGTGCAGTGGATTAGCGAGGAGGAAGTAAGGATAGCTATGCAGAGGATGAAGAACGGAAAGGCTGTTGGTCCAGATGATATACCTGTTGAAGTATGGAGGTATTTAGGTGAAATGGCAGTGGAGTTTTTAACTAGATTGTTTAATGAAATCTTGGAAAGTGAGAGAATGCCTGAGGAATGGAGAAAAAGTGTTTTGGTACCGATTTTTAAGAATAGGGGTGATGTGCAGAGCTGTAGTAACTACAGAGGGATTAAACTGATCAGTCACAGCATGAAGTTATGGGAAAGAGTAGTGGAAGGTATGTTAAGAAGGGAGGTGATGATTAGTGATCAGCAGTATGGTTTCATGCCAGGAAAGAACACTACAGATGTGATGTTTGCTCTGAGAGTGTTGATGGAGAAGTACAGAGAAGGTCAGAAGGAGTTGCATTGTGACTTTGTGGATTTAGAGAAAGCATATGACAGGGTGCCTAGAGAGGAGTTGTGGTATTGTATGAGGAAGTCGGGAGTGTCAGAGAAGTATGTAAGAGTGGTACAGGATATGTACGAGGGTAGTGTGACAGCGGTGAGGTCTGCGGTGGGAGTGATGGATGCGTTTAAGGTGGATGTGGGATTACATCAAGGATTAGCTCTGAGTCCTTTCTTGTTTGCAATGGTGATGGACAGGTTGACAGATGAGATCAGACAGGAGTCCCCGTGGACTATGATGTTTGCAGATGACATTGTGATCTGTAGTGAGAGTAGGGAACAGGTGGAGAAGACCCTGGAGAGGTGAAGATATGCTCTAGAGAGAAGAGGAATGAAGGTCAGCAGGAATAAGAATATATGTGTGTGAATGAGAGGGAGGATAGAGGAATGGTGAGGATGCAGGGAGTAGAGGTGGCAAAGGTGGATGACTTTAAGTACTTGGGATCAACAGTTCAGAGTAATGGTGAGTGTGGAAGAGAGGTGAAGAAGAGAGTACAGGCAGGATGGAGTGGGTGGGGAAGAGTGTCAGGAGTGATTTGTGACAGACGAGTACCAGTAAGAGTGAAAGGGAAGGTCTACAAGAGGGTAGTGAGACCAGCTATGTTATATGGGTTGGAGACAGTGGCATTGACAAAAAGGCAGGAGTCAGAGCTTGACGTGGCAGAGTTGAAGATGTTAAGATTTGCATTGGGTGTGACGAGGATGGACAGGATTACGAATAAGTATATTAGAGGGTCAGCCCAGGTTGGAAGGTTTGGAGACAAAGCCAGAGAGGCAAGATTACGTTGGTTTGGACATGTGCTGAGGAGGGATGCAGAGTATATTGGGAAAAAGATGCTAAGGATGAAGCTGCCAGGTAACAGGAAAAGAGGGAGGCCTAAGATAAGGTTTATGGATGTGGTGAGAAAGGACATGCAGGTGATTGGTGTGACAGAGCAAGATGCAGAGGACAGGAAGAAATAGAAACAGTTGATCTGCTGTGGTGACCCCTAATGGGAGCAGCTGAAAGAAGAAGATTGCATATAAAGGGTGTTGACTTGGAGCAATGTAATTTCTTTTGTTTCCTGTTCTGAGGAAGTCCCCGAGGTGTATACTGGGGAAGAAAGCGCTTAACAGCAAAGAGACTGGAGTAACATACTCTTTGTGAGCATTTTGTTTTATGTGTTGGGCTTATGGTGTAGCTACTTGCTCATATTGGCACCTTTGAAGTTTTATTTGCCCTTCAATCATGCCAAGAGGGGTGGACATAACTAGTAAGTACTGGGGCTACTTCTGTGATGAAAGAGTACTGCTGATGGCTCCCAGATGTGCCACACGTATTGATTCAATAACCTGGTGAAGTGCCAAGCCATAATGCTATTTGAAGTTCAAGACAGAAAGAACTAGCATGATGTAAGGGTGGAACTGAAGGCAGACTTTCTGCCATCTGTAATACTTTACCTTAGCTGTGCAGTTATCAGCAGCTTTGGCCATTTGAAAGTTCAGTAAGCTCTGTAGCACATACGGTAACTGCATAACACTATAGTAGCTATAACTAGATAGGCATGAGTTCTAATCCTAATACTGGCAAGTGAGTCAGTGTGAGTGAAAATGATGTACTGTCTGGCTTATACCATTTTTGACTTGTGTACTAACCTTTACACTTCCCCTTGCCCCAATCTAGTAGTCCTGTTGATGTCCACCTTAGAAGTACCTTTGGGCTAGGTGACAATGTATAAGCTTTGTGACGCATCTGATAACTGTGTAGCACTATAGTAGAAATAACTAGTCAGGAGTTCTAATCTCATTACTGGCAACTGTATGTAGGTGTGTGTTTGTGTGAGAACCATGTAGTGTGTGACTTATACCATTTTTGACCTGTGTACTCCCCTTTAAATTTCCCCTCACTCCAATTTAGTAGTCCTGTTGATGCCATCCATCTTAGAAGTACCTTTGGACTAGGTGAAAATGCATAAGCTCTGTGGCACATCTGATAACTGCGTAACACTATAGTAGAAATAACTATATAGGCAGGAGTTCTAATCCCAATACTGGCAACTGTGTGTGTGTGTGTGTGTGTGTGTGTGTGTGTGTGTGTGTGTGTGTGTGTGTGTGTGTGTGTGTGTATGTGTGTGTGTGGATCATATCTTGTGTGGCTTATACCATTTTGATCTGTGTACCATACATGGCTGGTGACCACCTCCCACTGCCATTACTTTATATAGTGTGGTAACAGCATCTGCCTCACATGCAGCAAGTTAAACCATTGTACAGTCCTCTGTACAGATGTGTCTGAAATATCCAGATGTTTGCAACTATACATGGTCGGAAGTGGTCTCTGTGCATTAACAATGCCCATATATGTAATATTGTAGCCAAATAGGCCACAGTGAGTGTACTGACACATATGGCAGCATCAGGTATCATACCTGACTGAAACATCATGCTGATACGATGTCTGCCACCCTCACAGGTGGCCAGCCTTGTAGGTACAATACATGAGTCCAGATGCTTGTTTTTACAAGTGAACTGCTCATGTTATTGGTCACATTAAAGGTTGGAAGAGGTGTGGACTGACATACTGCGGTTCTAATTTGTATGTATCAGGAACACCTTGCATCTTAACAGGGGTGTGTACACAATTTATAAACACTGTATAACACTAATGTACCTACCTTAAGTCATTTGCCCAGCCCATTTTGCTGGTCTCTGTCCAGACGTCTTGACACTGACAAGTTGGGAGGTATGCTACAGGAATGTTGAATTCAATTCAGATAGGCTCTAGTGGTGACCAATGTGATGCAATGCAGTTAATCCCACAACAAGTGAACATGCACATAAAGCAATATAGCTATTACTGATAGTTGTGTACATGGTAAATTGCATGCCCTTCACATGCATGGGGTATTGCCAGGCAACACCAGAACAATGTCATACTCACCACCTTCAGGCTGCTGTCCCATATGCAAACCAGAGAGTCTTAGGTAGTTGTGAGAGGGAGGTATTGTCAGTAGACTCACATGTGGCCTTGGTACAGGATGAATGCAACATGTCTGCACATTTACAGTACTAACCCCAATAATACACAATGTTCTGTCCTCGCCATAGATGTGCACCTCTGTGCATTAGAAAACCCCATCCACAACTGCAATTGGACCTGACACATGGATGTAGATACAATACAGATACATGTATGTCTGATACATTTGTGTACTTATCCCCACTGGGCCCTTACCTGCACACTCCATGTCCATTGTGTGGGTGCCAACCCCCTCCAGCATGTTGGCCTTGGTACTCTGGTGTTGTACTGGGGTGTGTGCCCCAAGGTTGGCGGAAGCTCATATGTTACACAACTTGGTTGTGTGATGGATGACAAAGAGAAATGTGAAGTCATTTGTATGATGTGGTGATGACTGTACCCAAGGGTGACAGAGTGGTCATTGCAGCAGATGTCAGTGGGCATGTTGGTGAAGGGAACGGAGGGTCTGTGGAAGTAATGGGTATGCATGGTGTTAAAAGGAATGCAGATGGTGATATAGTAGTGAAGTTTGCAAAACACATGGACATGGCTGTGGTGGATATGTACTATAACACGAGGGAGGAGCATAGGGTGAGTTACAAGACTGTAGTAAGATGCACACAGGTGGAATATATCCAATGTAGGAGGGCCAGTTTGAAGGAGATTGGAGACTGTAAAGTGGTAAAGGGGAAAGTGTATTTAGGCAACATAGAATGTTGATCTGCAGGATGATGTTGGTAATCAAGAAGAGGGGGAGTGTGAGTTCAGCAGCAAGGATCACATGGTGTGAATTGGAAAAGGGTGATCATGAGGTGGAGTTCAAGGAAGGATTAAGACAGACACTGGTTGGCACTGTCAGTTTACCACATATCTAGTGAAGTACAGCAGAACTTCTAAGGGAGATGGCTAGAAAGGTGCTTGGTGTGACATGTGGATGGAGAAAGTAGTACAAGGAGACCTGGTGGTGGACTAAAGAAGTACAAGACAGTATACTGGGAAAGAGGATGGGGAAGAAGGACCGAGACTGTCAGAGAGATGAGGAAAGTAGAAAGGACTGTAAGGAGATGAGGGGCATGGCAAAGAGAGATGTGGCAAAGGCTAAGGATGAGGCATATGAACAGTTGTATGACAGTTTGTGAATTACTGGATGGTTGTATTTCTCTTTGCCATGTTCAGTCATTTTAGTGGTTTTGCTAAGAGGTTGTATGTCTGGCCATTGTGTATGGCCTACCATGATTTTGTAGCAGTGTACTGTTCACTTATTTATTTGTACTATGGGGGGGGGGAGATGTGAGTGTCATGGGTCCTTTTGTATCCAACTGTGGATGCTGTCTCAGTTATGTGTGGTCTATCAGCAGCATATGTTTGGGCATTTTGAGACATGTATGCAGATATATTCTGAGACATGTAGGCATATATATATATATATATATATATATATATATATATATATATATATATATATATATATATATATATATATATATATATATATATATATATATATATATATATATATATATATATATATATAGTTCCCCTTCAGAAATGCATATGTCCGAAGCCATATGCTCGAATGTCAGCAGCTCAGCCTTCTGAAAGGGAAGTAAAAAAAACAAAACAATGTTTCTGCAGGGGGGGCAAGCCCCCTTGCACCCCCCACCCCCGCTACTTATTTATTCCGACTCTGAGATCGCACTACAATGCAGAAAGGGAAATCTGTATGCTGATCCCCATTCAGAAGGTCGAGCTTCTGAAATTTTGAGCATATGGTCTCGACCATATGTATTTCGAGATTTCAGCCGTTCAACCTTCTGAAGGGGAACCATATATATATATATATATATATATATATATATATATGTATATATATATATATATATAAATATACATATATATATATATATATATATATATATATATATATATTGTTATACACATGTATGTATCTCCATACATATCTATCTCTCTCTCTCTATGTATATGTTTCTTTCCAGATATATATATATATATTTGTCGATACCAGTCCTTCCTAACTGCACAGTGTCTCTTCCCCATTGTAAACTGGCTGTAAAGTAGGGAATGTTTGAGAAAACATCCTAAATCCATACATCTGAGATGGCTTACTAGTAAATTGCTTTGACTATGGTGTGGAGGATCCTGGGTTCATGACCTGCAAGGGCTGTTTATTTTGTTGCTAGGCAAAACAAGGACTGTTGGATACAGAGTGATTAAGGCAGTTTTGAGCAGCTTTAAGCATGTTTGAGTGGATTTGTGCGACAGTGAGCGGTGCTAACATACGGTTACACAAATAGGTGCTTACACTGTGTAAGCTTCGCTTACCAGTGCGCAAATCTGTTTAGCATTTACATTTAAGCAATGCTGAAACCTGCTAAGCATAGCTCAGCCATGGTAACCATTGATTACATTCCTGTCAGATAAAATAGCAGGGTAATGACATCTGACACCTCCAACTGTTGTCAGAACACTGGCCTTAGTTTCAATGGCAGACAGATGTTGACTACATGGCTCAAGCTGTGGATTTACAGTGCCAGCTGGATGAGAATTTAATACACAATGAAAACAGTGGAATTAATAAGACTAATAGTGATGAAGATCTCTCCTTCGTAACAATTGATAGAGCTGAAATGATGTATTAGAATCTGAAGATTTTTCAGAGATGGTCAGCAAAGATATTCTTGTAATTAGAGATTCAGTTATTAGAGGAACTGATACTTATATTTGCAGAGATGATAATGAACATCGAATAGTGTTATGCCTGCCAGGAGCAAAAATTGAAGATGTGAAACAAGCCTTAGAACAAGTTAATGTAAGGAAGTATGGATCTGTTTTTATTCATGTTGGTACAAATGATGTCACCAACAAAGATTCTCTGACTGTCAGGAACTGACAGCCCTCCTAGATATAGTATAGCTTGTACTGGTGTTAGGATATATATTTTCACAAATCACCTATAGAAAGGATAGTCAGGTCACTGTGAATGAACAGATTTTTTGGATAAACATCTAAACGGAAAACATGTCCGGTTTTAAAAAATGGAAATGTGTAGAGCATCCAAACCTTCTTTTGGGCACATGTGTTCAAACAGGATGGTGTGCATTTGTCTAGATCAGGGAAGATAATTTTTGCAGCAGATATTTTGCAATATTTGACAAACACTTGCCAGGATTTTTGCCAGGTCAAAAATGTAACAGTTCACAGCAACCTTTGATGCATCTCTGATAGTTGCTAATGCTAAGAGCATTAATAATAACTTTTTATATTAAAAAATTTGCTACATTCCCACAAGATTGATGTTGTTATAGTTTGTGAAACATGGTTAAAGAACAATGACTGGAAATGAGTTCTGTCAGGGTATAAATGTTTTTACTGTAACAGACATTCTAACAAAAATCAGGTGGAGGTGTTATGATAGGGATTAAAGAGTATCTGTCATATAGATGTTA